>NC_142855.1:18487348-18790378 GCF_061612785.1 Hesperophylax consimilis | reverse complement strand
CGACAATTTGTGCCATATCGCTTCCCCCACTCTTAGGGGCTGTTCAAGTATTATGTAAGCACTATAGGGGGGCAGGGGGGTCTTTGCTTTGCTTATTTTTGATGACATGGGGGGTGGGGGAGTCAGATAGTGATTACGTCAGCACTGCTCAGCAGTAGTTATTTTTTTTTTACACATTGGCAACCCACACATTGTCTATGTTTGAAAACCGAATACATATTCGGGGATTCCCACTGTGTCAATAAAGTTTGTTTAAATGAATATTATGTGCATTAAAGTCCTCTATCCTAAGTCTATTTTATAAGTGCTGCTTATGAATCAATAAAAAAAACAGAATACATTAACAGAAAAATGCATATAGGTACCAATTTTTACATAAGCATGGGAGGGGGGGGGTTAAGAGCTTTGCTTACTTTTGGGGACAAGGGGGAAGAGAGGGTAAATAATTGTAATAAATCTGCTTACATAATACTTGAACGGCCCCTTACCACTTAGTCGTAAGCATCGAGATTTGAGCTAGGCTAGAGTCAAATCACTTCAAATCAAATGTCAAACATTTACCGCAAGATATAAGTGCTTTTCTCAAAGTTAATTACGGTCGGACAGTTGAACCGATAACAGAAGAAAAAAACAGAAGCTTTCCAAAATGCGGTGTTTGTCGGTTATGTGCACTGGATAAGAAAAGATCCTCAGCATCAATGAAGTGTTGCTGTTGCCAGTCCTTTACATGCAAGAACCGTTCTTCAGTTGAGGTGGTTTGTAACAATTGTAAGGATGAGAATATTGATTCTGACTAAATAAGTCGATAAAATATTTTGTTTTGAAATACTAACACGTTTAGAGTGTTGCTTCTTTCCCTAACGTTTGTATAAAGAAAACACCACTCACGTGGAGAAAACTCGATGACGTAAAATTTACGACATGCGCCCGCTCAAGGGAAATTTCTCAACGCGTCTGCTGGAAGGTTAACAATGCTACAAGTTCTGTGAGTACCTAACACATCTGCTGTGGATTCGCCGGCATTGCGTTCATATATTTTTTATAATAAATCTTACATGTTTCAGGTGTTGGCCGTGTTGAAAAATGACCGCATGAAAGATCACGACCGCAAGACAGAAATTGAATCCCTCCTGGGACCAATTCCAGATGAACGATTCGCCCTGCTTGTCAATTTAGGTAAGCTTCTGCGTCATCTTTTCCGGTTTACGAATAACCGGACAAAATGTGATTTAAAAAAAAAAAGAATTTATTTTATTGAAGACGAAGATAATCTAACTGAAATATGAAACAGAATAAGACACATAAAAATAAAAA
Organism: Hesperophylax consimilis; assembly: GCF_061612785.1. NCBI lineage: Eukaryota > Metazoa > Arthropoda > Insecta > Trichoptera > Limnephilidae > Hesperophylax > Hesperophylax consimilis. Next base: position 18,789,064 of record NC_142855.1, on the reverse strand, counting down.
GCTAAGGTTAACATCTAGGAATCGAACCCAGGATCTCTTGTCTTGTCCAGGACAAGCGTCTTAATCACTCGACCATTTGAACCTATTTATTAAACGTCATATTTGTCGATATCAATTTAAAATTCAAAATTAACAAAATCATCTTGTAACTAATGTTTCCCATATTTTTCGCAGCTACCTTTTTAAATGATCACAAAGTTTCTTAGATAGTGTCTCAGATAAATATATCCGATTTTTATATTTTTCATGTTTCATTTAGATTTATTAGTATCATTTTCTTCTTCAATGTTATACAGGTTGTCCGGGGGTAAAGTGCGCTAACTTCGGGATGTGATTCTACATGATTTCCAATACAAATAATTCAACTTTTTAACCTTAAAACATTGGACATTTGAAAAAAGTTATTTATTTTTTTTACTTCTAAAAACGAGATGGAGGAACGATCCGTTCTCATGTGTTCTGTTCATGTCTGTTGATTTGCATAGGGGATCAATGCTATTAGCTCCTTTGAGCACGCTCCATTGAAAAACCTGTATAACAGACTCAGCTTGCCCGCGTTACGTCTGTGCATTAGAGATGGCAATCGGTCTGTTAACAATGGATTGTCAATCAGACGGACTGCCCTCCTTTGCACAGAATCAAGTATTGTGGGGCTCCAGCCTTGAGGTGGCTCCCAAATTCAATTGTTGGGCGTACGTGAAATTTGTATGGGGGCAGCTGCTGGTTACTATTGAAGAATAGCTCCATACAAGACTCCCAGTTTCTTGGAAGCCAAATTTGTTCGATCTTCTATGGAGTTTAAGCTTGCCTTTTTTAGAAAAAAAATTACACACTTACCGAGGAAATCATTGGGGGATTTATATTACTCCTCTTAGGTGCGGGAGGGTTAATGCGAGATTCTGACATGTTATATTGTTTCCAGGTAAGAAGATTACGGACTTCACGGGTATAGGAGCTGCTCCACCCGCCGGGGACGCCCAGCAAGAGCAGATCGACGAGCAGTACGGCATCAACGTGCAGTTTGAAGAGAGCAGTTCCGAGGATGATGAAGACGCCTTCGGAGAGGTTTGTAATCGTTTCTCTCAGGGTCTATTATTGTTATGTCGCTGCTTTACTTGCAGATTTCTGTGTGGGAACTCTTCGATAAAGTAAAAGGTTCTTTTACTATAATATATTTACGTAACAATTAATAAGTCTGGATTTAGCTACACTGTTCATTACCCGAGGGTTGGTAATTCTCTGTTTCTGGCATCTTGTTGTCTGTCAATAATATCCCTCAGGCAATTGCTACACACTAGCGACATCTGTCGGACTCTGGAGTAAGCTTTATGACTAGTGCCATCTATCGCTTGAATACCCAACTTATTATCATACATCACATTAATAGTAATCATTTGAGATGCTTTGTGGAAGGTTTTTTTTAATACAAATTAAATTTGAAAAAATTTTTGTGCATCAAAAAAAAAAATTACATTGTCTCCACAGGAGACCTGTAATTTCTGACCCTTAGTACAATAATTTCTCTAGGGGGTCTTTGTCATCTTGGGGATGCTGTGTGGAGGGTATTTTTAAGTAACGGATGGAGAGGAAATTCTGGGAAAGAAACCCCTCATAAGATTATCCTTCCAGAATCTTCTCTTCTTCATTTCCTTAATAGACCCACTTTACAGCATCCCCAACGATGACAGGCCCTGAGGAAAATTATTTTATACTAGCTGTACCCTGCAACGGTTCCATGATAACTCAACACACCTTTAAAAAGTGATATCAAGTCATTAAAAACGATGAAAAGAAATTAAATTTTAACCTAACCTAACCTAACCTACTTAATCTAGTTAATAAAGTTTTTGCTTCATCACTTTCCATGACTTTATATAACTTTTTAAAAGTGTGATGAATTATTGACATCTATATAATATAGGTATATAAAAACACAGGCAAATTTTAATGACATCGTTGTGCCAAAATTTCATAGCAGAAGAATTTTCGGAGATTTAAAATTTTTAACAAACGAATATTTGCATTTTTATTTATATTATTTTTTTAATGTGTATTGCATATTTATGTAATCCCACTACAATATAAGACATAATTTATATAACTTTAAATATTTAATAATAATATATATTAGAGAACTTGCCTGACTCTTCAAATCTTTGAGACCAATGTTGAAAGTGTCAAGAGACCTAGAGATTTCATTTAGCAGCACCATACCTCTTGGCATGCTGCGCTGGGCCAGAACGTCCGTTCTGCCACTTGGAATATAAGTGGTGGAGTCGACCCTGGCTGTAGTTGTCAGGTACAAACAAGTTATAGCATTCCAAGATATATGGGCTGTTCCATTTCTCCCAGATTGGAGACTTTCGTACAACGTCTTCAGACGACAAATCCATGTGACGCATACGTCGCTGCTACTCACTGTGCACTCTCATATAAAGATACCTTACAAACTTTTAAAAAAATTTCCTACAACACTGCCGTTATAAGCAAAACACAGTTTTAAATCTTCAATGGTCACATTCTTATGTACTTTTATTTATTTCTTTATTTAACGCCCAGAGGGCTTTTTTACATGGTTGGTAGTATAATTTTAATTTAACAGATACTTAGAAACATAAAAAAAAAATTACATTTGATAAAAGCTATGCAACAAGTCATACAAACACAAGAAACAAAAACAGAAAATTACAGCTATTTGTAGGTTTACATGATGTGTTTAGGAGTATTGTTGAAATAAATGTTTTAAATGATCCACAAAACTTGCCAAGTTGGTATTGAATATGTCAACATCACCCAAGTAATGATTTCCCATGGTGTGAAGTCGTTGTATCGGAGAGTGGGCAATGTAGTTACGCTTATGTGTGCTGCTGTAGAATATTGTATTTTGACGTATTGTTACTGTGGGTGTATGTATGTTTATAAGTTGCAGGAGTTCACAACACTCGAATTTAGAGTTAAGTATTTTGAATAAGAACGTTAAATCGTTTATTTTACGTCTATCTTCTAATGTATGTATTTTTAGAGTATTTAATAAGAAATTGTATTTTAAGTCTTCGACAGGGATATTTAATTTAAAATTTATAAAACGTAGAATTTTTTTTTGTATTCCCTCAATGTTGTTAATGTGAATTTTGTAAGATTGAGACCAAATTATTATTACCTTTTTATGGCAGAATAGTATTGATTTGCTAATTTATTGTGGCTATTTCAGGTGCGTGAGGAAGACGACAGAGAAGGAGAGGGAGAAGATGAAGGGCAGGAGGAGACCATGGAGGTTGAGGAAGAGAGCGAAGACAAGGAGGGGAAGAAGCAGGGGATCCACGCCTCCAATGTAATCTATTTTTTAATACTCTTGCCAATTATTTACTGGTGAATCTATTAGTCTTTAGCATCGTTATTTAATTTTGAAGTGGTCATCCGATCGAGCTGAAACTCGCCAGATAGACTCGTTGTCGATGAAAATGCATTCTATCAGCTTTTGGTGGCAACTGCAACTCATATTTGCTTTGCTTTTCAATGATACTATTATCGGTTGATCATCATTATTTTTAGATTGACTGAAATTTTGGGCGTGCATTGCTCCAACGCTCCTTAGAGCCAGCCGCAACTGCGCAAAATATACATATTATAAGACATCAAAAATCAATGAACTCATTACCATATACAGCGGTAAAGAGCTGCCAAGAAATACGAGCAACACAAACGAATGGTAAAATGGTCACTTATTATTAATATTAATGACAATAAACTACGATGGGAAGATCACATAATAAATGTTACAAACCGTATACGGAAACTGGCATATATCTTCAGGTCATTACGAAATATTCTAAATAAAAATACACTAAAAACGGTATACTTTTCTTTATGCCAATCAATTATATCTTACGGTATAGTAGTCTGGGGAGGATGCTCTAACACGATATTAGATCCATTAATTAAAGCTCGAAAATTGATAATGCAGACTATTTACAAAGTACACTATATTCATCCCACGAAGGACTTATTTAACGACTTCAAAGTACTGAACATAAAATCCTTATACGTCAAAAACATATCCTCCTACTATAAATTCAAACATACGAAAAAAGATATTTTTGAATCGACCCATAATACAAGATATTCCAACAAATCCAATTATACTATTCCCCCAATAAAAACCTCAATGGCACAAAGACAATTTAACTTTCTTGCTCCAAAAATATTCAATAATTTAACGTTAGAAATAAAATCAATAGCCAAATACGACAGTTTCAGGAAAGCGCTCGGGGATTTTTTGATGTGTGATTGTTATAGTGTTAGTAGCCTATTCCAAGTACTCAGATAGAGGTGTATATATTGTTTATATGCGTGAGGATGCGTCATATGGGTGTATGTATACATGTGTTGTTATATGTATATAGGTATGTCTGCTGCTATATACACATGTGTGCTTGCATGCACACATATTAAAAATTATATATATATATAATTATGTACATTTTTACAATCTAATACTAATTTACTTCTTTCTCCTTTCTAATTTCTATCTTCTACTTTTTATTACAATTTTTCCAAAATTTTAGCTTCATCTATAGTTACTAATTTCATATGTTTACACTAGATTTCATATTTCATACAAAGTAATTACACTCAATTGGTCACCATGAAACAGGCAGCCGCCTAGTATGGTGATTCATTATATCTACTTTATGTAAATTTCAAAATAATGTAACATGTATTAAAATAAAATAAAAATAAAAATTTACTAATATTTTGTTCATTTGGTTCACTTTTTTCAATTTGGTCGGCGGGTATGGATTTCGCCGCCCTGGGAACCAATCATAGGATATCCAACGCCTTTGCCATAATTTACCCCAATTAGCCAGCTACAGCTGGTGACCTTGCACTGCAGTGGGAGATATGTCATATCTGGACACACTGATCGTCAAATTCTTACCCATTCCTCATACCCTTTTCCTTATCAGGGAATTTTTTTTCACCAGGGCCTCCTTTGTAACTTATGACTTACTAATAAATATTTCCAGCTGGGCGGTTCAGGCGTGGAGGACCCTCGGCGCGAGCGTCCGCTCCACCCGCTGGACATTGACGCCTACTGGCTGCAGCGCCGGCTGTCGCGCGTGTATGCGGACGCCGTGCTGTCGCAGCAGCGCGCCGCCGACGTGCTTGCCGCGCTACGCGACTCGGCCGACGACCGCGACTGCGAGAACCGCCTCGTGCTGCTGCTCGGCTACGACTGCTTCCAGCTGGTCAAGATGCTGAAGAAGAACCGCCAGATGGGTAAGTCAACTACGGCTGAAGAAAAAAGAAGATAAGTGGAGGAAAAAAAAGTGTCTAACTAACCATCACGCTGTTTCTCCGCAGGGTTATGCAGAGAGGACGGACCGCCAAACAACTCGGTCTTGGCACACACTTCTTGCCTCATTCACATTCATACATAGTCTTCTATTATTCTGACTCTTGACATGGCCCGACTCAAGTATCTGATTCACTTGATCACTCCATGTTTTTCTCGGGCCTCCCCGAATTCAGCTACCATTCTCATGTACGTCATATATTCTCCTTACACTCCTTTCTTCGCTCATTCACTCTACATGCCCAAACAATGTAAGCGTCCCTTTCTTAATCTTTTTTATTATGCTTACATCAGACTTCTATTCTTTGCGGATCTCCACATTTCTCACCTGATCACACATGATTTTACCACACTTATGCCTCAGGGATCTCATTTCAACAGCATTCAGTCTACTTTCATCCTTCCTCTTCCAGTTCCATGGATCACTGCCATACATCAGGGTAGGCACCAGCACTCTGTTGTGGACTGATAGCTTCGCTTCTTTGGACAATTTTTTGTTAGCGCCAACTGCGTTCAGTCCTCCATTAATGGAGTTACCTTCAATCACCCTTGTTTCAATATCTCTGTCAGCCTTCCCATCTCTCTAGAACATACTTCCTAAATACACAAACTCATCCACCTGCTCCAATTATTCCTCATTCATAACCGTTGTGTCAGTGTTCTGTTTTATCCGGTTCCCAGAGTTTGCGCACATATGCGGGGATTTTATTCTAATGCTGGTTCTACGTGTGGGCAATTGAAATAAATTGTTTTGTCTTGTTGATCTTGACGCTGTATGAATTTTGTTGATTACAGTCCCTTGACTAATATTACTCCAATCTCAATATGATTAATTTCTGTTCCACAGTCCTCTACTGCACCATGCTGGCCTCTTCGCAGTCCGAGTCGGAGAAACAGACTATCCGCGAACAGATGTCTAAGGACTCCGGTCTGAAGAAAATTCTGGCGCAGCTCGAGACGGGAAAAACTGAAGAAGAGGTGAAAATAACATCTGTTTATAATTTATTGAAAACCACCGAAGAAATATACCAATAGGATTGTCTTTTGGGTGATTTGGGGGATTTCACAATTAATAAGTTTCTTCTCTCTTCTCTTTTCTTTCTTTCTCCTCTCCAAATAAGAATCCAATTGAGGTTTATATTAGTAGCATGGATGAGATGTTGTGGAAGTTAGTTCCATGCTTCCACTACTCTATGTTAGTAGAATGGATGAAATGTTGTGGAAGTTAGTTGCATGCTTCCACTACTCTATGTTAATAGAATGGATGACATGTTGTGGAAGTTAGTTCCATGCTTCCACTACTCTATGTTAGTAGAATGGATGACATGTTGTGGAAGTTAGTTCCATGCTTCCACTACTCTATGTTAATAGAATGGATGACATGTTGTGGAAGTTAGTTCCATGCTTCCACTACTCTATGTTAGTAGAATGGATGACATGTTGTGAAAGTTAGTTCCATGCTTCCACTACTCTATGTTAGTAGAATGGATGAAATGTTGTGGAAGTTAGTTGCATGCTTCCACTACTCTATGTTAATAGAATGGATGACATGTTGTGGAAGTTAGTTCCATGCTTCCACTACTCTATGTTAGTAGAATGGATGACATGTTGTGAAAGTTAGTTCCATGCTTCCACTACTCTATATTAGTAGAATGGATGACATGTTGTGGAAGTTAGTTCCATGCTTCCACTACTCTATGTTAGTAGAATGGGTGACATGTTGTGAAAGTTAGTTCCATGCTTCCACTACTCTATATTAGTAGAATGGATTACATGTTGTGGAAGTTAGTTCCATGCTTCCACTACTCTATGTTAGTAGAATGGATGACATGTTGTGAAAGTTAGTTCCATGCTTCCACTACTCTATATTAGTAGAATGGATGACATGTTGTGGAAGTTAGTTGCATGCTTCCACTACTCTATTTGCAAGGAAGTAATTCCTAGGATTGGATGCAAATGTTTTGTTAATGATTTTGAATGTCCACGGAGATTTCTATTTTTGTTGGTGGCAAGATAACAATTTTTGTTTTGTATTTTCAGGGTCCCCGTTCAGAAGTTAAGTCTGCCGCCAGCACCAGCGGCGAGAAAGGGGGCGGTGCGGGGGATAAAGGGGGCGCTGGAGGGGACAAAGGACAGGGAGTGCGGCGGGGGGAAGAGGAGGGTGTGGTGGGGCCCGGCGGGGGGCAAGTCGGGGGCTCTCGGAAGCAACTGGACCTGGAGGAGATGGTGAGTCAGATGTCTTAACCTTTACAAATATTGACAGTAGTTTTGCGATCGTTTAAATCTCTGACGTCAGAATTTATGGGTGTTAGTTCTAGTATCAGCTTTATCTTTTTTACTTCTATCATCATGTAGAATCACCTCCCGAGGTTACTGCACTTTCACCCCGGACACCCTGTATATAAAAATTAAGCCTGCCTATATTTGTGCTGGCGAAACTCGGAAAGGCTTCGACCGATATTGCTGAAAATTTCTATGTTTGTTGTTATTAGTACCAGAAGTGTTTAGACAGTGATTTTAAAGGAAGAAAAAGTCGGGGACACCCGAGGAGTACTTAACGCAATATCTCTGCACCGGAATGAAATACTGAGTTGAATTAAAGCCGGTGTAATGTAGTTTTTAACAGTAACATTGTGGTATACAAAAATTGGAAAGATGTTCAATTGTATATGTATGAAAAATGCTTTTTGTTGTTTGTAGATGTTTGCGCAAGGTTCCCATCTGATGGCCAATAAGCGCTGCCAGCTTCCCGACGGCTCCTTCCGCAAGCAGCGCAAGGGCTACGAGGAGGTGCACGTGCCGGCCTTGAAACCCAAGCCCTTCGACGACGACGAAGCCCTTATGCCCGTGGACAAACTGCCCAAGTACGTGCAGCCCGCCTTCGAGGGCTTCAAGACCCTCAACAGGATACAGGTGAGAAACAACAAACACCTTATATGTTATACCGTACATGTTATCGAGTGGTTATGGACCCATTGCACCATCTCTCATTTGACTTCATTACTTTAAAAATAACCCGGTCCCTTTGATAGGATATTTGGCTGTGTTCCAGCTCCCGGTTCCATAATGTGTCTTTACAGATATCTGAGCCTTGTTCCCATCAGGGCGGGACATTGGCACCATAGGAGAGTTGGAGTCTCTTTCATATTCTTAACGTTTTCCACTCCCAACAGCAGCATGTGTCTCCTGAGGTGGCAGTATCCTGTTAGTATTCCTACCAGTTCTCTCAGTAAGTCCACTGTGAAAAACTTACGTAAGAGTCAGACTATAATCTCTTCTCATGTGACAAATTGTGTCAACTGTGTACAAATGTTGGGCGCGCATTTGACTTGTTTCCCGCACCGACGCACCGGTGACGAAGGGATCAATGACTCCAGGAATACCGGTCTAACAAGAACCGCATTCCAACCCGACACCTGTGTTCTAAAGATTGCAAACCGTTTGTTAACCTTTCCTTATCTGTGGTGTGTATTTACTACACATTGCTTCTAATAACTTTAATAACTCTATAAATATAATAAATTCTGGGTTCAGATTTTAGGTATTCCTCCGTTATACATTTATGCACTGAATTAAAAAAATAATATTTTACAAATTCAGTTAAAAATCAGAGATTTTTGTTAAAAATCGGAAACAAATACACCAATACAATCAACCGTGTGACACTGCTACGCGAAGAGTGTGCGAGGAAATGACATGCTATTGATGTCCCGCTTTAGTTCGCTATGCGGGAACATGAGAAATCCACACGTCCGCAGTTGTATTTTGATTTAGACTATCGATACCTACGACCGCATAGCTGTGTGTGTGCTAGCTGCCAGCCAGTCGGTCGCAGACCGTCGTTAAATGTGGACCCCTCGCACGTTTTTTTAGCATCTGTCGATGGTTTGTTCATGTTTTCAGCAATTAAATTACAATTATTATCACTTTTGATATAAAATATAATAAACATAAGCGATTAGCTATGAATATTCATATTTTTCCGATATTAAATTGCTTATTTTGAGATGTGTATTGACTACACAGCACCGGAACTCCTGGATTTGAAGTATGATACAGTTAAAAGTGACCGAGGGGGATAGGGTCCCATTAGCTCAGTGGTAGAGCGGTGTCCGGCAAGACAAGGGTCCTGGGTTCGAGTCCTAGATGTGACCATATCCTTTTCTGATTTTTCTGTTTCAGATTTTCGTTTAGAAATCGCTAATATTGTCTTCAATAATTAAATATTACAATTTGAGGGTTTACTCAATAAAGTTATTCCAAAAATAAATATCAAATAGACAGTCAGTTTCTGCAGAGTGTCGAAGGTTTTTTCTGGTATTTTGAGGCTAGACCAGAGGCGGCTTCCAAATTAAAACGTGAGGCGCACTTGCGATATCTACAGGGTCAGCAGTTGTGTCCTATTAAAGTATCGGCGGGCCCCGAACAGTACGCCCATTTTTATGTACATATTAAAAACCTGTGTAATTTTTGCATCAATAATAATATAAACCATTCTTTCTCCTTTCAGAGTCGCCTGGAGCCGATGGCACTAAACTCGGACGAGAACCTGCTGGTGTGCGCGCCAACCGGTGCCGGAAAGACGAATGTGGCGCTGCTGTGCATGATGCGCGAGATCGGCAAGCACATCAACCAGGATGGCACCATCGCCGCCGACCAGTTCAAGCTGGTGTACGTGGCACCCATGCGCTCGCTTGTACAGGAGATGGTAAGCAATATTGTTATATTATTAGGACGAGTCAAAAAATTTTTTATTTTTTTTTTTTTTTTATTGTTGATACATTTTTTTAACAATATTTCATATTTCAATTTAGTAATGTTGGCCTCACTGGGTTGTTTACCCGTGCTGAGGCCCCCATTTTATAATTTAAGAATTTATACATTTAAAAAAAATAAAAGAAAAACAACATTAAAATAAAGATAAATTTAAAATAAAAAATAAAGTTTAATAATTAAAATATAATTATAACACTAAAAGAAAAATATCAAAAGAGAATGTAAATCGGCATTTATAATGATATATGTGTTTGTGCGTGTTGCGTGTTTTATATATTTTTTTTGTGTTGCGTGTATATGTTTTATTCTTTTATGTTTTAGTATTTTGGTAATATTGTCTTTTTATTCTTTAATCCATTTTTTTATTTTGTGTTTGAATTTATTTTTATTTTCCTCAATTTTTGTTTCAAGTGGAAGACTGTTGAATGCTTTAATAGCGTGGTATTTATGGTGTCTTTGTCCAAAGGTAGTGTTTACCGTCGGAGTTTTTATGTTTTCTTTGTACGCTTGTCTGACCGGTCTATTAGTGATATTTTGTGTTTGTTGGGGTTTGTTTTTTGGTCGAAAATGTAGTTTAGTAGTGTTTTAACATATAATTGGCGTATATCAAGTACGTCACAGCTTTTAAATATTTGGTCTGTGTCGGTTAGTTTATGTTTTTTGAGTATTACCTTTAATATCGTTTTCTGTGCGATTTCTATTTGAGCGATAGCTGCGTTTGTTGCTCCTCCCCAAGCAATTATTCCATATTCTATTATTGATTGGCATAGTGCATAATATATTGTTTTCAATTGTTTTATTTTATATATGTTTCTTATGTTTAGGAAAATGTGTATTGTTCTGAGGAGTCTATTTGTGATTTGTTTGATGTGATGTGTCCATCTAAGATTATGGTCAATTAGGATTCCTAGATACTTTATTTGTTCTGTTTTTTCTAGAGGGGGGCAATCGCAGATGTTGGTGTTTATGCATTCGTGTATTTTTATCGTGTTTGTATTGTTTTTTGGCTGTCCTGTGTTAGTTATGCTGTACGTTGTGAATTTTGTTTTCGATATGTTTAGTGTGAGTGTATTTGAGTCCAACCATTTTTTCACTTGCGTGATTCCTAGATTCGCTATGTTATAAACCTTATTCCAATCCTTAGATTTAAATAATAAAACTGTGTCGTCTGCGTAACTAATTATTTCTCCATCTATTTCCATGCTGCAAAGTTCATTTATGTAAATTATGAAAAGAACGGGCCCTATTATGCTTCCTTGTGGAACTCCGTGTGTAATCGGCAGTGGTTTGCTAGTATAGTTATTAATTTTGACTTGTTGTGTTCTGTCGCTCATGAAGCTTTTTAATAGTTGTAGTTCTTTGTCTTTGATACCCATATTTTCTAATTTTTTAAAAAGTGTTTTGTGGCATATTGAATCAAAGGCTTTAGCCAAATCTAAATATATCGCTATGCATTTAAACCCTTGATCTAAGTTGCTATGTATATAATCTATTGTACTTGCTAAAGCTTCTTTTGTGCTTCTTTTTTCTCTAAATCCATATTGTTTGTCCGAGATTAACCCGGAGGCTGCCGTGCGCATCTATGTTTGATTCAAGATTCCGGGCCCTCGCTGCCGCGCGCAATCATTCGTGATTTTAATTTCATCTTGCGATATCTCGGAACTTTCTGTATAGATGGCGCAAAACTCAGGCTTAAAAAATAATTTGAACCTTTATCTAGCGACATCTCTACACAGATGTGACAAATGATTTTGTTTATATTATGAAAGACCTCGTCAAACTGGAGACTACAATATTTCCCCTCTCAGTGTTTGAATTCCCCGCGCGCGCGTAGTTGTGTTAGTGTATCACGTGGTTCCTTCTTATCTCGACGGTTCGCGAATACTTAGAATCTGCAACGAATCGTGGTTCTAACGTTATTATTTTAACAAATTGTTTTTATTAAGTGGTCATATTTTTAGTGCAAATAAGTTTTGTGGTAATCAACATGTTTTGTTTTTCAAATGAAATAAGTTGTTATATCCGCCTTTCGAGTGAAAAAGTAATAATATACATTTTATTTTAATTATCTGTGTTTAGAAACTAATTATTGTGTTAATTTGTCGTTTTTCCTAATATTTTTTTTTTTGTGTAACCCTCCATCATGGCTCGACGCGACTTGTCTGATGACCAAATAAGAGAATATTGTCTCGATTTTATATCTGTTAAATTCTTTTACTGTACACAACACAATAAAAAATTCAGGTATGAGCTTCCCCGATTATCAGTTATGTGTGATAAGACAAGTAATCGCAAAACACCACAAAAAACTCAACTCTACTCAACTCCTCATTCGTCTCATCATGACACACCATTACGTCTGCTTTCAAAAGAGGTTGTAAACATCAAAACAATCCAAGCCATACAGAGCCTGCCATGTTTGTGCGAATACAAAACTTAAACAAAGCCGCAGAAAAATGGCTCGATATGTGTTCCCAGTGTAATGTGGCATTGTGTATTCATTCTTGTTTTAAAGTCTACCATTCGAATAAAAACTATTAACATAAATAATACGATAAGAAACTGTAAATAAAAGTTTAATAAATAAAGAAGTTTAAAACAATAATATTATCACAATTGTATCGTGAGAAATTTAATGGTGAGCCGTTGCAGAGGTCCCGCTTCGGAGACGTGAATACTGATATTACTATAGTATGTCTGTATGTGTTGGTGAGATTACTGATTTGATAATGGCGGCGGGTCGAAGCTTGTTGATGTTTCATAGATAGTTTTTATTCGTCAAATAATGCATCAATTCATAAAGATATCTTGCTTAGACTTTTATAAAGTGTAACGTAAACAAGTTTTTTTTGTTTTGGTAATAATTTAGTATCTCTAAGTGCTGAGGATAATAAATAATGAGGCGATGTAAAATATTCTAAAAATCCTTGGCGTGGGAGTATCTACCTTGTCTTTACTTTCGGGCAGGAAAAGGGTTAATTTGTTTTCTTCCAGGTATTTTATTATTTGGTTTTTTAATAGTCTTTCGAAAATCTTTGATAGAGAGTTTAACAAAGTAATTGGTCTATAGTTAGTTATTTCCATTTTATCTCCGGATTTATACATAGGGATTACCAGTCCTTTTTTAAGAGTATTAGGAAAGCAGGCATGTGTTATGCTAAGGTTGATTAGGTGTGTTATAGGTTTTAATATTTCATTTTTTATTATTTTAATGCAATCCGTTGTTATCTCATCTAATCCAGGAGCAATCTGGTTTTTTAATGTATTTATTATTTTGTTAATTTCCATTTCCGAACTTGTTTTTAATATAAATCTGTGTTGTGTTGGTTGGGTATCGATGTTTGATCTGTTTGTTTGTGTTAGTGTGTTTGTGCTGTGTTTTTTACGATTCGCTAAAACTTTCCCTATAGTTGCAAAAAAGTTATTTGCGTGGTTTGCCATCATTTCTATATTTGTTTTGGCATCTATTTTTTTCGAGTTAATATTTAGATGATCGATAGTATTTTTTTGTTTGTATTTTTGTGTGTATGTGACTTCCTTTAATATTTTCCATATTTCCTTTGGGTAATTGTTTGCTTTATTAAGTTTTTCTTTAAAAATTTAAATTATCTATACTTTCGCCGTAACACATCTTCAAGGTTGTCATACTGTCTTCCGCGCATGCGTGCGTAGAGTTAGTACGACTGCTGTCAAGTGTGCGAAATTTGATCCCGATCGTGCCAATTGGCTTCCAGTATTACTTGGAGTTTGCACCAAGGAGGAACAACGAGCAGTGATCCCTTTTCTCTGGTGGGATGGTGTTAAAAGGACTGAAATTCTTTGGAGACTTTTAAAACAATACGGAGTCAGTGCTTGTGTCACTTATAAGTGTTTTTTTGTATATTGAAATGTTTAAAAGTGGCCGGACAAGATGCAGGAAGAGGAAGCAGGACAACTGTCAACCTCCACCACGGACGGCGTGATTGAGCAAGCTCGAAAGATGGTTCTAGCAAATAGGAGAGTTATCACTCCAAGCTACTGACAAAAAATTAGCCTCAGGCTAAGGACTCACGGAGCGATTTTTACCCGCGCCCGCTGCGGTGGCGGAATGGAGTTTTATTTTCAAAACACACGAGACCGCTCTTTTTTGCGGTGACGCAGCCGCCGCGGTCGCGGTTATCGCCCGCAATCTTGGCGGTTGATTATCGCAAGACGGGCGGTTGCAAGACTTGAGTTCCACAACTCGCCCGCCAACCGATCGCAGAGCGCGCGGGAGCAACCCGCCGCGGCTGCGGGACCGCGCCCGCGCCCGCCGGTACAAGATAACCGCGGGTGCAGCGGGCCCCGCAAACAATCGCACACGCCGCGGGCGTAAAACGCGTCGTGAAATGTGCTTTAATTTTTTACATACATATCTGCATTCTACAGAGGCTGCGGGCCCGCAACCGCGGCGGGCGCGGGTAAAAATCGCTCCGTGAGTCCTTAGCCTTAATGCTTACATATAGCGGATAATATCATTAACTACATGAAATATTATTTAAGGTATTGTGATTTAAAAACAGATGAGGTAAAAAATTACACTTACATATAGCGGATAATAACAGTAACTACATGACAAGAAACATGTGTGAGCAAGAAGACTCGAATGTATGTACATGACAAGATCCATTATGTGAGCAAGAAGCCTCGAACATGTACATGACAAGATCCATTATGTGAGCAAGATGCCTCGAACATGTACATGACAAGATCCATTATGTGAGCAAGAAGCCTCGAACATTTACATGACAAGATCCATTATGTGAGCAAGAAGCCTCAATCATGTACAACACAAGATCCATTATGTGAGCAAGAAGCCTCAAACATGTACATGACGAGATCCATTATGTGAGCAAGAAGCCTCGAACATGTACATGACAAGATCCATTATGTGAGCAAGAAGCCTTGAACATGTACATGACAAGATCCATTATGTGAGCAAGAAGCCTCGAACATTTACATGACAAGATCCATTATGTGAGCAAGAAGCCTTGATCATGTACATGACAAGATCCATTATGTGAGCAAGAAGCCTCGAACATTTACATGACAAGATCCATTATGTGAGCAAGAAGTCTTGATCATGTACATGACAAGATCCATTATGTGAGCAAGAAGCCTCGAACATGTACATGACAAGATCCATTATGTGAGCAAGAAGCCTCAATCATGTACATGACAAGATCCATTATGTGAGCAAGAAGCCTCAAACATGTACATGACAAGATCCATTATGTGAGCAAGAAGCCTCGAACATGTACATGACAAGATCCATTATGTGAGCAAGAAGCCTTGAACATGTACATGACAAGATCCATTATGTGAGCAAGAAGCCTCGAACATGTACATGACAAGATCCATTATGTCAGCAAGAAGCCTTGATCATGTAAATGACAAGAAACAAAAAATTAAAGGCTTAAAACATGCTTTTCCCAGAATGTGGGACAATCCCTATGCCGTTTGTCAAAAACACATATTGAGTATCAATCAATATAACGTGTAGTTATTATGTTAATTCCAGGTGGGAAGTTTCTCCAAGCGCCTCGCCCCCTACAACATCACAGTGTCGGAGTTGACAGGAGATCACCAGCTGACGAGGGAGCAGATCGCCGCCACGCAGGTCATCGTCTGCACCCCCGAGAAGTGGGACATCATCACCAGGAAAGGTCGGAGACTATTCTTTATACTTCTCACCCATTTCTGAGTGACAGACGCCCCCATTACATCTTGGTGAGAGGTCACTGTCACCACTCTCCCGAACCGATTTAATCACCGTAAAATGATTGTGGCAGAGCTGTATGTTCGTTGGTTCCAAATCTGTACTTGTTGGTCCAAACGTGGCATCATGGTGAAGTTGTCCTCCATTGAACTCTATTGCTGCCTCAGCAATCTTGGAAATTTCTTCAAATTATCTGTCATCCAGCTGATAGCAAGCCGGCAGTCGCTGACCTATCGAATTCTTTACTGATTTGTATCAACAAATCAGGAAAACTGGCTTCTTGAATTCGATGAATTCAGTGCAGTCGAATCAGAGACACTGTATTTAGGGGACGTCGAGAAGCCCAGAAAGTGAACGGGAAGGTTAATACATCTTGTATTGTGTATTTTGTAGGTGGCGAGCGAACCTTCACGAACCTCGTGCGCTTGGTGATCCTGGACGAGGTGCACCTCCTGCACGAGGAGCGAGGCCCGGTGCTGGAGGCGCTGGTGGCGCGCGCCGTGAGGGCCGCCGAGACTGCGCAGGAGGAGGTGCGTCTCGTCGGCCTGAGCGCCACGCTGCCCAACTACCGCGACGTCGCCACCTTTCTGCGCGTCCGTCCCACAGGACTGTTCTACTTCGACAACAGCTACAGGTAACAAAATCATTTCATTTCATTCATTGTATTCATTGTATTACCGACAACTCTGCTATAGGTTACCCCGAGTGACTTATCAGAGGTGCCCATTCATGGGGTGAGGTTTTTACAGGTCTTCAGATGTACCCACATACTGCGGCGGGCTGCATCGGGAGGGGCTGGTTGAGGGAGAGACCCTTTCACGTCTCCAGCCGGACTCTTTCGATTCATCGCCTTGCATCTCAGTGAGAGTGATGGATTCATACCTCCGTCACTCCTGGACACATCTATAATTTGTTTCTCTTCAAGAATGTTGTTTTGTTTTTTTTATAAAGGGCGGAGACGGTTTACACGAAGTTCCCGTGAGCACTTAGGCCATAGGCCCATTGTGCCATCTCCCATTTTACCTCAATCCTTTAACAACAACCCAGTCCCTTTAATAAAGTTCCCCAGGGTTGTCATTGGGTATGTGGCTATGTCTTATGGTTCTACTGTATGTCTCCCCAGGTATCTGCGCCTAGTTCCCACCAGGGCAGGACATTGGCACCATAGGTGAATTGGAGTCTCTTCATCCTCTTGGTGTTTTCCACTCCCAATATCTGCATGTGTCTCCTGAGATGGCAGTGTCCCGTTAGTAGTCCTACCAGTTCCCTCAGCGAGTGCTCTGTCCATATCTTAAAAGAATGTTAGTTTAATTAAGGTATCTTTTCAAAAAGAAATCTTTTCTCCAAAAATGTATTTTGATTCTAGGCCTCAATTGTATGTCTGAATTTTACTTAAATTAAACTTCCCAACCTAAAATATTTTACTTGCAGTCTTATTAAATGATTTTGTTTGTTTTTCAGACCCGTAGCACTGGAGCAACAATACATCGGCATTACTGAGAAGAAGGCGCTAAAGAGGTTCCAGGTGATGAACGAGATTGTGTACGAGAAGACCATGGAGCACGCCGGCCGCAACCAGGTGCTGATCTTCGTGCATTCGCGCAAGGAAACCGGCAAGACCGCGCGCGCCGTGCGAGACATGTGTTTAGAGAAGGATACCCTGGGACAGTTTTTGAGGTGATAAAATTAATAATCGTTAGTTTTAAAATTTTTTAATATATTTTATATAAGTTCATTCGAGAGTTCCAGCTGTATGGAGTCAGAGGGATTATGGCAATCCCAAGACTGTTTTTTTATTCTTAAAAAAATTTATGATTTATTTTTATGTTTATTTATTTATTTATTAACGGACATCGTCCAAATTACAAAATAATTACACAAATAAAGTAAAATGAAAAATACAGGAGTAGACAAAGGTACATGAAAGCAAAGACATATGGCAGATATAATATAAGAAAATAAAGTGACAAGTCGAATCAAGTCAAGACTACGCCGTGGGTCAGGACCACGGGACACTTATAATATTCCGTCACTTGTTTAGCGACTGGCAAAAATCATTCAGACTTATCACAAAAAAGTGAAGGTTTTGACTTGAGTTGACCAGTCTACACATTCTGGACAATGGTGAATAATATCCATAATTTGTCGAATGATGGTTGAGGAAGATCAGTTCATTATTTCTGAGTCTGTTCGAGGGGATATTGAAGGGAATGAGTTGCAGTAGAGTAGGTGAATCAATAATACCATTTATAATTTTGAAGAAGCAAATGAGGTCATTTCTTTCCCGACGGACTTCCAAAGGAGAGAGGTTGAAGAATAAATTTACTATAAAGATTTAAAATGTGTTATTTTCGATTTGACTCCAAAACGACATGTTTGTTTTTATTTGTGAATTCGGCGGCGTTGACATCCTTCTTACCAGAGAGTGCCGTTTTCTATTTTATAGTCTTGGAACGTACCGTTTTGGAACGCGTGGTTTTAGATAATTTTTAAAATCAATGAAAATATTAAAATTATATATTTTTAGTAAATTATCAGGGTCAGAAAAGTAAACTTGAAATCTCCCACTCATTTTTAACGGTATTTATTGTTAGGCTATCGGTATCATGAGGCTGAAGGTGGTGGGGGAAAGGAGATGGGGAAACACCAGGCTATTTGGATCTGGTCACCAAGTTTTGATTCCGAATGGAGTCTCAATTACACAGCTCGCCTGATGATGTACGCTGAAACTTTTGCTAAAGAAGGAGGTAGCGAAACAACGGCATAACACGCCCGAAATAAATCACGATATATCTGAATGGAGTTGTTTTCACCCGGGGCTCCAGGCCAGAGGTGGCTGCTAAATTTAGCAGTAGGACGCACGTAGATTTGAGCATATCAAGCTCTGTGCCTGAGTTGATACCGACCATGCCAATTAAAGGCTTTTAGGATGATTTCTGTCATTAAAGGACAATTAATTAACGTCACACAAGATGACGACAACGTCAAATGACATCAAGTAACATCACCAATAGACTGTTGGCTAAACTTAAATTCCTGGGCATAAGAGGACGACTTCTCGAATGGATCAAATCCTTCCTCACTGAGAGAAAATTACAAGTTCGAATTGGCAACCAACTGTCATCTGAGCGAAATGTGACCAGTGGTGTCCCTCAAGGATCAGTTCTCGGTCCAGTTCTGTTTATTTTGTACATCACGGACCTGCATACTATAGTAAAATCAGACTCCAGCTGCTTTGCAGATGATACAAAATTCTTTGCCAACCCACACACTCATCACAACCAACTGCAAAACGATTTAAACGAAATATATCAATGGACAAATGATTGGCTTCTAAAACTCAATGTCGAAAAATGCACTGTCCTACATGTCGGAAAAACTAACCCTACACTTGCCTACAAACATAATGGAACACCTCTAAAAGCAGTGACATTACAACAAGACTTAGGAGTTACCATATCACAGGACTTGAAATGGGAACCACACATCGCTGGAATTGTGAAAAGAGCAAATTCACTAACATATCTAATCAGGAAATCCTTCCTTGACCTAACACCGGACATGATGTTAAAAATATATAAAACATATGTGCGACCTCTCCTGGAATATGCTTTCCAAATATGGAGTCCTTACTTCGCAAAGGATATAAATCTGTTAGAGAGAGTACAGAGACAAAATACCAAGAGCTCTGAAAGATCTACGATACCAAGATAGACTCGAGGAACTAAGATTACCAACCTTACAAGAAAGAAGAGAAAGGGGTGACTTGATCGAGACTTTTATCTGGACATTACAGTTGCCCTAGCATCCAACAAATCTTCACTACTAATAAAAATATAAATCTCCGTGGATACTACCAAAATTACCAAAACGCCTTTTGCATCTAATCCTAGAAAACACTTCCTTGCAAATAGAGTAGTGGATGCTTGGAACAAACTCCCACAACATGTCATCGATGCAACAAATATAAATCAATTCAAAGCTCTATTGGATTCACATTTGGAGAGAAAAAAGGACTTAGTTCAAACTTAAAACAACTCAATTACTGTCAAACTTGTTGTGAAATCAGATATGAGCGCATCAGCAGAATGCTGCCTGCTCATTACATCATAATAATAATAATAATAATAAATGTCAAATAGCGTCAAAATGTTTATTACGAATTATGCTATTTTTTTTCTTCTTTTTTCATTGTGCTCATTCAATGTTTTATATCTCCAGGGAAGGATCAGCAAGCATGGAGGTGCTGCGCACTGAAGCCGAGCAAGTAAAGAACACGGAATTGAAGGACCTTCTGCCGTACGGTTTCGCCATCCATCACGCCGGGATGACTCGAGTCGACAGAACACTCGTCGAGGATCTGTTTGCTGACAGACATATACAGGTAAAACATTATTTCTCTCCAGGCGTATGTGATATTTGTTGTTACCGTGTGAAACGTGCATTCCTAACAATTGAGGTCGTGAAAATGCACTGTTACAACGGAATTATTATGTAAATTAAAATTTATTTAATATTCAATTTTGGAAACAATCCTGAGCTCTTTTTGCCATTTTAAAAAGGATTACTTTTTACTTGCTGCAGATTTTATTTTCGAAGACTAGATGTAAGATAGATACAATGCGAGTGAGCAGCGTCCTCGTTCGTGACTCCAGAAGCCTCCAGTCAGGTTGTAAGGCTGATCGGCTTGTTGGCTTCTTTCGTTTTCACGCCAAGGATTGGCTTGCCGTTTTAGAGAGATTGAGAGGTTCGCTTCTGAGTAAAACACTTGTGTTTTTTCTTGATATGTTTTAATATGTCACAAAGAAGAGGGTAGACCTTAAAACTTAGAAAGAGAAGCGAGAGTTGGTTGATAATGAATGTAGACTGAATGATAATGTAGAATTGAATCCCGGTTTGGAATCACAACACGCTATTTATAAACAAACCAATATTTGAAGTGACTACAGACACAAGATATTATAGACGCGAAATTCATGACAATATTACACTATGACGTGCCACAGACAAAAATATTTAATATAAAAGGTGGCATAGACATAAAAAGATAATGTAAAAAGCTCTACACATCGAGATTATAACATGAGAAAGTAAAAGAGTTTAGGCTTGACTGAATTTAAATATAAAACAGGACAATCACAAGATACGACACGCAACAGCGAGTTGCCTGTAATGCTGTCAGATTCATTTATTGACAAATCACTTAAAAGGAAGATCACGCCACTTCCCTGCTCTGCGAACTTGATTTTTCCTCTTTCCTTCAAGGGCAGGTCTATTGTTTTCTTATGTCTATGGCTGATATCAAGTTCGATGTGTTGAAACGAGGCATTTGCAGAGAACCGACTCAATCCAGTAGAAATGAGATCAGATCCCTGTTGCGTACATAGGTGATACAAAAGCCAATGGTAAAAGTAGTCGGGTTTGCCCGTGGATGACACAACATGACCAATTGAGTTAAGTACTTTTATTATATAGATAGTTTTATTTTTATAAAGTTTACCAGGGTTGTCATTGGATATGTGGCTATGTCTTCTGGTTCCACAATGTGTCTTCCCAGGTCTCATCTCTCCTCTCCATTCCCCTTTGGTTCTGTGAGGGCCCCACAAGGGAAGAGTTCACATTTGTGGCCTCATTTCTTCTCTCCACTCCTCCTTGGTTCCCTTAAGGACCCACGAGGGAAGAGGGTCTCATCTCTCCTCTCCACTCCTCCTTGGCTCAATAGTACAACAACTGTAGTGAATGGTGTAAGAAGACGGATACGCCTGAGAAAGAAATTAACAATAGCGAAGTATTGCGGCATCCAAAAGTATTAATATACAGTGAAACCCGAATTTTACGTCCCCAGATTTAACGTTTTCTCGCCAATTACGCGTAATTATTTCAGTCCCGATATATTTTAGTACATTTGATACTCGCTTTTTACGTCGAAAAAATTAAAAAAATGTTAGTTTCGCGGGCTAGACACGGCCGTGCCGTAATTGGTCGGCTTACGGCGCGCAACGCGGTGATTGGCCGACATATTTCAATTTTAGCCGGCCGTGCCGTGATTGGTCGGGGTACGGTGCATAACGCGGTGATTGGCCGACATTTTTGAATTTTAGCCATGTGTAAAATACTGTAGCATCATTTGTTGGGTTTATTTACGCATCTGTCATTCGGTTTTCAACTCGATTTGTGACGCTTCTTTCTGACATTATTCGCGATCATCACATAGTTTTTAAAATTTAAAATGTGTTTTTCTTCAATACCCCCCATGATTTTTTTAAAATAAAAAGTTCTTTTCTTCAGTATCCCTAATACATATATATACACAATTTTTATAATAAAAAATAAAATTCAATACCTTCCATTTACATTTTCCTTCCGTTTAGGTTTTTTTTTTTCAGTCCCTTAAAAAACGTAAAATAGGGGTTTTACTGTATTTCTTGTTTTCTTTTTGGTTCTTAAAGGTCTTAGTTCTTACTGTTTGTAAAATAATTTCAGGTTCTGGTATCTACAGCTACTCTGGCCTGGGGAGTGAACTTACCCGCTCACACTGTCATCATCAAGGGTACGCAGGTGTACAGTCCCGAGAAGGGCCGCTGGGCAGAACTCGGCGCCCTCGACGTCCTGCAGATGTTGGGTCGTGCGGGTCGACCGCAGTACGACACCAAGGGAGAAGGTAAACTATATTTGGCATCCTAATCTCAAATAAAAAAATCAGCCTAACCTAACCTAACATAAAATCAAAATAGGCTGAGTTGGTATCACGTCTGGGTCCCACCCAGGTGTAGTGTGCTCCATCATGACAAGCAACATTTTCCGCTTACTGTGATGGTAGTTGGAGATTTTCAAATATTGTCAGGTTATTCATAACCTGGGAATGTTTATCTTTCTTTAAAAAAAATATACCTACCCTAATTTAAAAAATTAACAAATCTAACCTAACCAAAAATCGAAAGTCACATCTCGTTGACCTAATTTAACCTCCAAAAAAATCACATTTAGTTTTTTATTTTTATTTTTTATTTATCAACTTTCAAAAATACATTTTTTACAATTAAGTCCCGTTAAACTGATTGATATCAGTTTGTCAACGGGTTCTTTTAACAATTACTTCTTAAATACATATACAATTTTAACAAGTACATAAAATATACACATAATTACATTAATACAAAAAAATTCTTTCACATAACCATTTTTTTAACATACATTTCCTTCTGTGAGTCAATTCACAGCTTTTTATTGAGTTTGGTAACATGTTGTAAATTATTGGAACGAGGTATTCTAGAGTTCTTTGACCATATTTATTCAGGTATCTGGGAACTACAAGTCCATCGTTTGCAATTAGTCTTGTATTATGAACATGTGTCACTATTTTATTATGTTCAGATTGAGATGTATGCTGACTCGCAATTTTAAGCCACAATAAAGCACGAACAGATAATACATTTACAGAGTTGTATAGTAATGACTTTGGTACGTCATTTCTTTGTTCGTATTTAGTTCTGTTTAATAATAATTTTACCAAAGAATATTGTACATTTTGGACTGAAAGAAGATTTGTTTTTGTTGAATGTCCCCAAGAAGTTATTCCGTATCTTATTAGGGATTCCGCCAATGATAGGTATACTATTTTAAGGGTATTTGGTGGAACAAAAAACTTTAATCTATAAAGTTTGCTCACTATAGCTCTAAGCCGTGTGCACACTTTTTGTATATGTATATCCCATTTAAAATAACAATCAATTGTTAAGCCTAGATATACGTATTTTGAAACAAGTTCAATATTTTTGCATGAGCATGGTTGTATTACAAAGTTATGAATGCAATTAAAGTCATGAGAAATAATTTTAGGAGTTATGGTGATGTTATTATGAGGAGATCTGATGTGCATAAGCTTCGTTTTTTTAGCATTGATTATTAAACCTACATCATGTGACCATTTTTGAAGAGTGACAAAGTCAATTTGAAGTAAATTACTCGCTATTAATAAATCCTCATGTGAAATAACTAATGCAGTGTCGTCAGCATAAACGTAATGTTTTACATGAGAAAAAATAAATTTCATTGCAGTAACATATATTATATACAAGGTAGGGCCTAGTATGGACCCTTGTGGTACGCCTGCGAAAACAATATTTTTTTTGCTAAAATGATCAAAAATTTTTACACAAATCTTTCTATTTTGAAAGTAGTTAACAAATAATTTATGTAGGTTTCCTGTAATTCCAATGTTTTCTAGAGTTTTAAGTAATTTACTATGATCAATCGTATCAAAAGCCTTTGAATTATCAATAAATAATACGAGTACATGTTTTCTTTTGTTAAGATCATTACAGTAGAACCTCGTTAATTCGAAATCCAGCGGACATCAAAAATCAAATTTCGAATTAACGAATTCCCACGTAATTCGAAATTTTATGAAAAAAAAAAAAAAAAAAAAAACGCCGAAAATCGATTTTCTCGGCCGCCTCTTCAAATCCGGGTGGTATTTTAGTTGTAAATTCGTATTAATACCAATTATTTCTTTATTTTCGCGGTCGATTACAGTAGCGGCCGGCCCTGTAAATTCAGATATTCGCAATAAATTCGTAAAAATGCTATATATTTACGCGTAAATCGAGATTTTGCTGCCGATTTCGGTCGCGGCCTACCCTTTAAATTGAGATATTCGTAAAAATACGATATATTTCCGCGTAAATCGAGATTTCGCGGTAATTTTCCGTCGCGGCCTACCCTTTAAATTGAGATATTCGTAAAAATACGATATATTTCCGGGTAAATCGAGATTTCGCGGTAATTTTCTGTCGCGGCCGGCCCTTTATTTCAAATATCTGAATTTGAATTCGTAAAAATACGATATATTTCCGCGTAAAACGAGAATTCGCGGCCGTATTCCCCGCGCGGCCGGCTCTTCAAATTCAGATATTCGAAATAAATTCGTAAAAAATATGAAATATTTCCGCATAAATCGAATTTTGTCGGCAGTTTTTTGTCGCGGCCGGCCTTTTAAGTTCAGATATTTGAAGTAAATTCGTAAAAATATGTCATATTTCGGCATGGATCGAAATTTTTCGGCCGATTTCCGTCGCGCCGTATTTTTTCAACGCGGATATTCGAAGTAAAGTTAGTAAAAATACGATATATTTACGCGTAAATCGAAATTACGCGGCCGAGTTTCGTCGCGGCCGACCCTTTAAATGCAGATATTTGGCGTAAATTCGTAAAACTACGACATGTATCCGCGTAAAATGTATTTTCTCGGCCCTTTAACCTCGGATATTCGAAATAAATTTGAAAAAATACGACATTCCAGTGTAAATCGATTCAGATTTACAAAATAATAATACTAATTAGGACGATGTATAACCACGTAAAAATACAATTTTCGGCGTTTTACCGCCATGGCTGACTTTTAGATTCAGATTTACGAAATATTATGATTTATTTTCGCAAAAATCAAATTTTTTCGAATTACACGAACAAATTTTCGTGCGCGGACAAAAATAAATTTCGAATTACGAATTAACGAATTTCGAATTAAAAAAAATTTTGTATGAAAAAATTTTTCAGCGGAAATTTTTTTTGCGAAAATTTCGAATTACGCGTTTTTTCGAATTATCGGGGTTCGAATTAACGGGGTTCTACTGTATTAATTTTATTTGAAAATTCTTGAAGTAGTAGATCTGTGCTTTTATTTTTTTGGAAACCATATTGATGGGTATCAATAATAGAAAATTTTTCAAGGTACTTTATTAGTTTTACAGATATATATTTTTCTAGGATCTTTTCAATTGCAGGTAAAATACTGATCGGTCTATAGTTTTCAATTTCACTGTGTTTACCACCTTTGTAGATAGGTCGGATTATGCTACATTTAAGATCTTCAGGTATAATTGCCTCCGATAAAATCATATTAATTAATAGAGTTAAAATAGGTCCTAAGATATTAAAGTGTTTTTTAATGTCAGACATTCTAATTTTATCTATCCCCGGCGATTGACTATTTTTTAAACTTTTGACTACTTTTTCAATATCACAAAGTTTTGCTTGTGTTAAGAGCATGCTGTGTGGAAGTCTATGTGTTTGAATATGAAAAGCTTTTTTGTCACATCTATGTAATAGTTGCTTAACATTGTCAGAAAAAAAGTTTGCAAAATTGTTAGATGTTTGTTCAGTCGTTTGTTCTTTTTTTAAAAAATAGTTTGATATTACTTGGTCGCAATTACTTTTGCTCTTCCTCCCTAACAATCTGTTTATTTCGTCCCACGTTTTTTTAGAGTCGGCAAAGTAATTTTTAAATTTTGAGTTGAAGAATTTTAATTTGCATGTACTGATTAATTTTGTAACTTTGTTTCGATTACATTTGTACTCTCTTTCATAAAATTTATTTGTAGGATTATTTTTCCATCTTTTGTAAAGTGTATCTTTTAATTTGATTTTTGATAATAAATCTTCATTTATCCATTCATTTATGGCATTAGGTCTGATTTGAGGTTTATAAGACTTTACTACAGTACTTTTTTCATAGATTTCATTAAATTTATTTTTAATTTTATTATACAGAGTAACGCAATCCACTTCTTTCAAAAGAATATTCCAACTATATTTTTTTATTTCTTTATCAACACGTTTTTGAGACAGAATTGTGATTTTTTCATTTTGTTCAATATTTTTGACGTCATGGTATTGTAAATTTAGTCCCGTCATAAAATGATCAGCAATTCTCGAATCAATTACACACGCAGACAAGTTACATTTATTAGATCTAACATATATGTGGTCAATACAGGATTTGGTTATTTGACCAGCAACGATTGCTTCTCTAGTCGTATCATTAATACATTTTGTTAAGTAATTACTGGTAAGTATATTTTCATAAGCTATTATATTTGAATCACTTTGATTTAGTATGTTAAGATTAATATCCCCAAAAAATATTATATTATCATTAAAGTTTACATTATTGCAAAAAAAACAAGAAATTTCATTTAAGAATCCCTTTTTATTGAGGTTAGATGGTCTATAAATTGCTAAAATATAAAAATTACATTTATTAGGTAATGTCAATATTCCAAACACATTTTCAAAGTGAATGGTTTCAACTATTTTTTGTTTAAAATTTAAATGTTCCCTTATATACAGCAATATTCCACCTCCTTGTTTATGTTTTCTGCAATAATAATACGATTTATATCCTGGAATATCATATAATTTAATAAGTTCCTCGTTAATTGCAGTTTCGCAAAGCATAATTACATCTATGTCTTTCAAACAGTTTTTCAAATAGGCATGAAGAATATCCCAATACTTGTTTAGTGATCTTATATTTATTTGGACACAGGTTAGGTTAGTATTGCTTTTATTAATATTTTGTGCGTGAATCCAACATTCTAAATTGCTTACTCGGGTAAATTCTACATCAGAATCATTTTCAATATAGTTGAAAGCCATTTAAAAATATAATATAATATTATACTCGTAACATTCAGTATAATGGTTGGAAGTTGAAATATAGCATCTATTAATAATGTACAAAATAATAATGATGTACAAAATATACTTGAATATTTTAAAAAATGCTTGTAAAAAATCAATTGAAAAATAGATTTTAATTTTGTGCATCTTATAAAGAAAAATATCGAACTGTTTGTAATAATAGTATTATCCTCGTATATTTTAATATTATGGTTGTTGGGTTTAGTATTATTTGATACTATTTCCCAAGAAACTATGTACAACCTAGTATTGAGTAATACAAAACAAACTTGAATAATATCGGCGTGTAAGTAGAATATATAAAAAGAGATATGTTTCAATAATAATACCAGAGAATACTGCTGTAGAGTTATGTGCAAAATACTACTATAGAGTACAAAATAAACTTCAAGAATATGGATTTGTAAAACGTAGTTAGAAATGTCAATTTTATGACATCCTGATGAAGAAAACATTAAAACATTACGATTTTCAATAATCGATTTTTTGGTGTGCAATTTCAAGCATTTTTTTATAAAACTTACAATTAATCTTGTCATTTGCTCGGTGATTTGATGGAAATGTCAGTTTATTTTTTAGGTTATGTTGTTCACAGTTCAGACATTTGGGTGCTTGGCTTATATTAATACAAGTCGTATGTGTGTGAGGGCCTCCACAATAGCTGCAGCTAGCTGCGTCCTTTTCTTTCCCAAGGCATCTACTTGATGTGTGTCCAAAGCGTAAGCAATGGAAACATTGTACCAGCGGGTTTGCATCTTCGGCGTAAATTCTTTGATATCCGATATTTATTTTTTCTTTTTGTATTATAGTTCTTCGGATGTCCTTGTCTACCTCTACAATGAAGTTCATCGTGTCGTTGTATTTATTTTTAACAACCTTTTTCACATTTATTAGTGATTTGATATCTGTAGTGTGTGTAAAAACTTTAAGATATTCGTTTTGTTCAAATAGGTCATCAGTAAAATCTTCAGTGTTGTAGTCATTGAAGATGCCTTTGAATATAAGTGTAGGTTTTTTTTTCATAAGTTCTTTTGCTTCTACATCCTGTAATTCTTTGGAAATTTCTTTTTGCAGCATCAGTGCGTCCTCTTTTTTAAAGCATTTTATGATTAATCTGTTTTGAGAAATTTTTTTAATGCTGTCAATATTAATCCTTAATTTTCCGTTTTTAATTTTTTCTTGGATTCGTTTTTGGAGTTTTTCATTTGTTTCTTTATTATTTTGATTAGGGGTAATCATTAGGGGAAATTCGTTTTTTCGATTTAAGTATCGTTTTTTATCTACTGATTGGTCATACGACTCAAGTTTGACATTGTTTTCAGTCATTTCAATGGCGACGTGACCCATCAGTGCCAATATTGTATTCACTTTTAATGTAATTAAGTTTTGTTGATCCTTGGTAAATTTTTTTGTTGGATCTTGTACTGCCTCCAACAGGTCTTGAATTGCCGTCTTGCATGATTCCATAAATTGGTGGTTATTTGTGTGCGTCATGTTTACCCCAATTTACACTGTGTTGTTTATTTCGTTGAGTTGTGTGTTATTGTCACAATCACTGGTTGAGCTCTAATGGACTCCAATAGAACACAGTTAAATTTACAAAATGCACCGTGATAAAGCACTTGAATGACAGTATGTTTAGCCACCTTTTTAAGGAAAACTTTTTTAATCAGTAAGTTCACTCACTTGAATATAAATCTTCAGATTATTCACTGTTTTTAAGCGGTTTTAGTGAGAGCACAAATATCGCGTCTACTCGCTGTTACGTACTTGGTTGAACTTATAGTTGTTAAGGCGATGCACTACGTCGTGTAATATTTTGAATCGAGCCGCTAACAATAACACACCTTACGTAGATGGCGATAAGGCGTAAATTCCCGTTTCACGCAATCCACCTGTTTTGATTTATGCAAAAAAAAAACATGGCTAAAAAGTGCCTTTTATTTTATTTTGTGGATGTTCAGGCACAAATATTTAAATGTTTTTCGATCATTTTATAAATAACTTAATTTTCCACATTATACAATAAAACCATAACCGAAAATGGGTTTGTAACTATGAGATTTTGAACTTTAAAGCAGTTTTCATAGGCCTATACATTATTTTTTTCTGGGCTTATAAAAAGACTTGCTCGATTATTTCAAAGGCCAAGATGTATTCTACTCGCAGTATTTAATTAAAGCATCTGAAACATTTCTATGCACCAAATTTTCAAACCAAAAACACATGATTTTGCATTACTACGTATGGCATCGCCTTAACCTCTCAGACAAAGACTATTATTTACTTTGTGTTCCTTTGCGAACTGTCAAAACGTGAAAATTTTTGTGTTATTCACGAGTTTTGTTAAAAGCTTCATAACTCACGTTTTGGGAAACGTAGCCTCATTCTAAAAAATGTTTTGGAAAGATTATGAAATTCACTATCGTATTGTTTTGTTATACTTAAATATTTGCGTTTCTAAATATACATTTTCTGAAAACGTCAAAAATATGTAAAAATCGCTGACCATTATTTCAAAGCTGTGAAAAATGTACTTTTTTCTGAGTATCATTGTATCATACGTATCCAGACCTCCAGAATATTTCAAGAGAATTCATATTTACGCCAAAAAACACAAAAACACTTCAACCCCGAAACCACTTGATACCGTGTCGCCGACACTACGCCAAAAACACAAAAGCACTTCAACCCCGAAACCGCTTGATACCGTGTCGCCGACACATTTGGAAATCTTTACATCAAAATAACTCAATCAAATGATGTATTATATGTGATTAATCAAGATAATTACATAGCAATATAATAACAGAACCTGAAACACATCTGAAAATAATCATCCACCACCTCCCTCGGACACACCAACCCACGAAGTGACCACCGCTAGGAAAGCTACTCAGTATTTACGTAGGACCCCCTCCACTACTCCCCGGATGGAATTCCATGATGGCCGCCGTCTCCAACCAATCACAGCCCAGCATATCACCTTGACTCCCTTATCAAAAACTGATAACAGATTCAGATGTGATTAATTGTGATATCATCAGATTGGATTTACGGGAAAAGGATGCAAGATATAACTACGAAATAAATACCAACATCAAGAAATGATTATATACTAATACAATAACATGAATAATTATATCTAACTATATTTGTTACTCTTTGGGAAATGTTCAAACCAAAGATATTTAACTTCAAACCCAATATGAAAATTTGTATAATTATTTATAAAATAAATAAACGGGACTGCGGGAGATGGTTTTGGTAGACTGAACTGACTTGGTGAAAGGTATCATATTAAAATATAACTTTCCTCTCAACAAGATAATTGCAGAGAGGAAAAATACCTAACCACTTTACTCCTCACGAAAGAGGATAGAACGCCTCCGAGAGGGTTCGATTTGAAAACGTTCTATAAATAGAGAACCGAATTCCATACAAAGTCAGTTCAACAACTACCTCTGAAAGAGAATCCTCTCTCCTGAAGAAACCATCTCCAAGTCTCCAAAAGTCTCAAGAAATATTTTCAAGTGTTTTATTCAGTAGTAAATTCAGTTTTTGCCAGTATTAAATTCCTTTCGTCAGTTCAGATCTGGAATAAATTCCTCTCTGATCGTGGCATTAAACTCCACCACAAAGGCTCTACAACATCTACCAAGACTGAAAACGCCTAAAAGTGTACCCAGCTACCTTCGTATCTACAGTTATTGTACGGACAGTATATTGTTTCGTACGATCATAAAGAAATAACACTTTATATATTGAAGAAATATAATTAAAAACTATTAGTCACCTCAAAATATTAACCGTCCAAACTAAAATATTTTTAATAAATTATTTAGAAACGCAATAAATTATGAACGAACAAGATGACAGATCCAATCGACTTAGATAATGCACCTCTACATTCCATAGATATTCTTGAATACAGACGCGTAGCGTTATTCATTATCGATACTCTGTTTTTTAAATCATGGCAATCCGTATACTAGTGATGGAAATAAATCGATTTTTGTAAAATCTCGCGCGTTTACGTGAAAAGACGTTCTAATGTCTTGACCGCTATTATCATATTTACGTCTTTTGACGTTCTAATGTTCTGAGTGGTTAACCCTTGCGGTTGCGCTCTTTGAAAAATTGGATTGATGGATCGAGAGAGTCCAGCCGAACATGTCAAAGGGTCTCCCTCAACCTGTTAACCGAATCCGCTGCCAAGACTCAGGCAAACCTGCCAAGTCACCGGGCGTTACTTGCCACTTGGGGCGACCTATGGCAGAGGCGTTAACTATCCAGCAAATGGTAGTACTTGTTTCCGCCTCCCAAATTGAAGTATGTTAATTTGTCGGTGTACTCCTCAGGTATCCTGATCACCAACCACTCGGAGCTGCAGTACTACCTGTCTCTACTGAACCAGCAGCTGCCCATCGAGTCGCAGATGATCTCCAAGCTTGCCGACACCCTCAATGCCGAGATTGTACTGGGCACTGTCAGGTGAGAGCACTTGAATAATTGTTACATGACAGAACAGAATACCATTGAAAAGTGCTGAAAAAAAGAATCTAACCTAACCTATAATCTTATTATGTTCTGATTTGTCAGAAAATGTTTGATTTCAATATTTTCACATTAACCATTCGATTTATCGGAAAACACTTGAGTGGATACGTATAATAGGGTGTATCGATTTTTAACTTTTTTTTTGTTTTCAAATTCCAAGTTGAAAAAAAGTTGCTACTAGGTACCACAACTTACCACAAAAAGTTTTGGATTTTTAAAAAAATGTTTAGGTCTCCCGCACAAGGCCTAAAGTTTTAATTTTTTTCAAAAAATATCCAATTTTTTTAAAATAAAATCGTAACTCTTGTGTTTATTCCAAGTTAAAAAACAGTAATATTAGGGCATAAAAATAAGTAAGAAACGATTTTTTTTTATAAAAAATGGATTTTAGGTCTCCCGCACAAGCCCTAAAATTTGTTAATTTTTATGAAATTTTGTAATTTCGTGTACATATATGAACCATGTTTTTTTTTTAAGTTTAAACCACCGGAATTAATTGTAATATTAATATTAATGTTTTTTTACTTGGAATAAACACAAAAGTTACGATTTTAATTATATAAATTATAAAAAAATTTGATATCTTTTGAAAAAAATTAAAACTTTAGGCCTTGTGCGGGAGACCTAAACATTTTTTTAAAAATCCAAAACTTTTTGTGGTAAGTTGTGGTACCTAGTAGCAACTTTTTTTCAACTTGGAATTTGAAAACAAAAAAAAAGTTAAAAATCGATACACCCTAACGTATAATACTAGAAAAAAAACATAATTTAAAAATTGCCAAATTTGGATCTCACTTAAGAAGTTTTTGACAAATGAAATCCTCAGGCCTCTGCCATATTTTGATACAAGATTGCATTTAAAAAGATAGAATATTTCTGAACTTATCCGAAAACTAAAAACTTCTTTTGAAAGGCGATATGTAATAACAATTTAGTGATCGTCACTACTAGTATGTTCCAGAAAAAACACCCATATTTAAATGCACAGTCTTGGTAACTTCTAGTCGTTTTTTGTTTCGAAAAACACTTTGTCTTACGTAGCGTGTCCACCGGCCGACGCCACGTACAAGTACTTATTTGCTATGTCTTGAGCAAAACTACCCGCAACAATAATGTTGCTGGTTTGGCGAAGTGAATTACGCGCACTCACCAGAAGGGTTTAGACAAAGGCTCTAGGCATAATTCAACGGTGCGGAAACGTCTAGAAGGATCTCGTTCCAGCTAGTGCCCGTAGTTTACCTGCGGGCTCGCATACCTACTAATGCCATCGGCCGGACTGTATAAATAAGCCCGACGCAGCGAGCAGTTAGTATTCAGTCTTCAGTCAACTACTACCGCGCTAGAAACCTTAACCTAGAAATCGCCTGCATTCCATAGTATTACCTCGCATAGTAAACGGGTAGATATTGTGATTGTGAAACGATTTTTTAATTCATAAATAAACGTTGCATCTGGGTTAAACGAGACTTTTATTTGTACACTAAGATAACCACGGTGGTAAAACGGAGACACTCGCTCAGTCTGGGTCCTACTGGAACTTTCGTTGGCGCTGCTATTATTCCTAGGCAACCGGCTAGAACCTTCTAGTGAGTTGGCGTAATGTGCCAGACCAACTCGCAACGTATTGTCGTAGGTAGCTCTAGACGTCGCGAGTAGGTAGTCACTCGCAAGTAGATAGGTAGGTCGTGTTGTTTACAATTAGCGAGACAATCTGGATTATTCTCTCGCTACAAAAATAAAAATTTAATTTTTCGATTCTTTCGATAATACAAACAAAAAAAAAATAAAAAATGGCTCACCTAACGTTTTTTGTAACTAAAATAAGTGATAATGAAAAAATATATAAAAACACACATTTTATTAGACAAAATTAATACAAACGTTACTGTCACATTACTTTTGACGTTTCATTTAAAAATAATGAATAAAAATTTCATTATTTTTTTTTTCAAATTTCATTCGGAACATTTGTCTTAACTTCTAGATTTGAATATAAAGCGTGGTGTTTTCTCTTTCTAACACCGTTTAGATTATATTTCTCACCATGACAGTAAGAGAGATACAACGATTTCTATTAGACCGTACGAGTTATTCCCAAAGAACAAGAGTCAATTTAAAACATCCTAATATTTATAAAACTTGTTTCTTTTATTATTATTTAATAATTATTGAACTTTCTGCTGATGTGCTCATATCTGATTTCACAATAATTTTGGATTTATATTTGTGTGTAGAAACGTGCGTGAGGCTGTGACGTGGATGGGTTACACGTATCTGTACGTGCGCATGCTTCGCCAGCCCGCCCTCTACGGCGTGTCGCCGGAGCGCCTCGCCAGCGACCCCCTGCTGGAGATGCACCGCGCCGATCTGGTGCACACTGCCGCCATGCAGCTCGACAGGTAAGACAGGGGACACTTTCAACAATAGTCCACTGTATCTTTATTATACGGTGTGGAATCCAGTGAAAGGAAGCGAAGCGAAAGGTAAAAAAGTGGTTGGATATAAACACGCTCACACTGAACACCGAGAAAACATCACATCAAGCATTAATATTACTGGTAACCCTCCTGATGATGCCTCCATCAGAATACACTCGTATTTGAACTCCGATGAATGTTGTCAGTGCCCCTACATAGAACGCTCTACTCAGATGAAGTACCTCGGCCTCACCATTGATCCATATCTCAAATGGAATCTTCATACTCAAATAATTGCAAAAAGAATAAGAAAAACCATGCACTTTTTCAGAATCATACGAAACTTTCTCGGCTTTCAACACCTGAAAATGATTTATTTTGCAGTCTGCCAATCTATTATTGAATATGGTATCATAGCATGGGGAGGCGGCACTTCATCTGCACTAGACCCAATCATAGAGGCTCAGAAAACAATTTTAAAAATAATTCTAAGGCTACCTATAATTACAGAATCGAATTTAATTTTTAATATATGAATGTGTTTGATGTTCGGCAGCTATATGCAAAAACTATCTTAACTCATCTATACTCAAATATACATTATTACTACGAAAAAAGTTCAAATGCACGATGTACTCGAAGCAACAACAAAAACTTACTACAAATACCGATAACACATACTGCGTTTGGTCAACGAAACTTTAAATACTTTGCGACAAGACTCTACAAAACATTCTTCCAGACAGCATAAAACAATGTGATTCACAAAAAAATTTCAAAGATAATGTAAAAACTTGGATCAAAAATAAGAATAGGGCCTTTACCGGTGCATTCACCCAAATTCGCAGTTATTGAAGTCACCACATTATTGAGCGAATACATCTTAACACAAGTATAGGTATGTTCAAAGGTATTAGGAACTAACTTGAAAAATTCTGCCTCAACACAGGCTAGCCTAGTGAGGCGGTATTTGAGAAACCTCAACTAACTGTACTTTTTTTTTCTTTTTACCTTCACCATATTATGTTTGTATTTTTCTGTTAATTTTATAACCTTAAAAATAAAAGTTACAAATCAATATACACCATAATATGTATTTATAGTTGTAATGTGTAAACTTTCCTAAATAAAGATATTATTATTATTATTGAATAGACGTTTTCAATACACAAAATAGGGAAATACATAATACGCATAATTCTTTTTTAAACCACTTTGTAGTAGTTAGATAATAATGAGGAGTGAGTATTTCAGTTTCCCGAAATGGAAAATATGCATTTTAAAATTTATTTCGTTAAATTTAAAACTGATTTTTACTTAGCGGCCATTGTTACTTAGTGGCCATTGTTACTGACTGATGTCAATGTTTTAAGGTTAGTTTTTTTTCTTCTCTTAATTAACATGGAACAAGGCTCAGATACCTGGGAAGACATACAGTAGAACCAGAAGACATAGTCACATATCCAATGACAATCCTGGTGAACTTTATTAAAGGGACCCAAATATAATATATAGGTTCTTAGGTTGTCAGTTTGGTTTTAATTGAAACATAAATATAAAAAACTAGCTGTTTTAAATTTTGGCGTGAAGAAAAGACGTTGAATTATCCGTTTTTTTTTACAAAATTAGCTACTACTCAAAATTAAGTTACACTATTTTTTTAAATCCACGTGGTATACCATCAATCTTCAGTTATATCTCAGTATATTTTCAATTTACCACCAAACAACTACAAAAGATTGTTAATAAGACAGTTCAGTTATGTATAATGTTTACTATTCATGGTAAAAGCTCCTAAAAAAGGCATAAATAAATGATTATTATTTTATAAATGCACATTTATATATCTTTCCACTGAAAATGCAACTGTTCTTTTTCCATCCAGATCCGGTCTAGTAAAATACGACCGCAAGTCCGGCCACTTCCAGTGGACGGAGAACGGGCGCATCAGCTCCCACTTCTACGTGGGCCACGAAACCATGCTGACCTACTCCCAGCTGCTGCGCCCCACCCTGGGCGAGATTGAGCTGCTGCGGGTGTTCAGCCTATCCGGGGAGTTCCGCAACCTCTGCGTCAGGGAGGAGGAGAGGCCTGAACTGCAGAGGTGAGTCTGACTACTAAGTATTTCTAAATAATGCCATCATGTTAGCCCCAAGAGCCGCAAAATGGATAAGAATTTCCCAATTATGAATTTGAAAGCCTTAGCCTAACCCGACCTCCGTGTTTGATGTGCCTGAGATGCCTATCAGCTCTCCAGCATCATCTTTTCATGGGAACCTTACATAATCGCTTATCATCAAAATAAGCAATCAACAGATGGTGAAGATAATACCAACAATAACATAATAAGTATTTAACCACTCGGAACATTAGAACGTCAAAAGACGTAAATATGATAATAGCGGTCAAGACATTAGTACGTCTTTTCACGTAAGCGCGCGAGATTTTACAAAAATCGATTTATTTCCATCACTAGTATACGGATTGCCATGATTTAAAAAACAGAGTATCGATAATGAATAACGCTACGCGTCTGCATTCAAAAATATCTATGGAATCTTGAGGTGCATTATCTGAGTCGATTGAATCTGTCAGCTTGTTCGTTCGTAATTTATTGCGTTTTTAAATAATTTATTAAAAATATTTTAGTTTGGACGGTTAATATTTTGAGGTGACCAATAGTTTTTAATTATATTTCTTCAATATATAAAGTGTTATTTCTTTATGATACTCAGAAAAAAGTACATTTTTCACAGCTTTGAAATAATGGTCAGCGATTTTTACATATTTTTGACGTTTTCAGAAAATGTATATTTAGAAACGCAAATATTTACGTATAACAAAACAATACGATAGTGAATTTCATAATCTTTCCAAAACATTTTTTAGAATGAGGCTACGTTTCCCAAGACGTGAGTTATGATGCTTTTAGCAAAAGTCGTGAATAACACAAAAATTTCCGCGTTTTGACAGTTCGCAAAGGAACACATAGCATACAAATGCCTTTGTCTGAGAGGTTAAGTAGAAATATAAAACGTGTCGATAAAATCAAAAAAATTTTGTTTTCTCTCAACACTTTGTACTTTAATTTATTGTTTTCCAGATTGTTGGAGCGGGTGCCGGTGCCAGTGAAGGAAGGTCCCGAGGAACCCTCGGCTAAGGTGAACGTTCTGCTGCAGGCGTACGTGTCACAGCTCAAGCTGGAAGGGTTCGCGCTGCAGGCGGACATGGTCTACGTGACGCAGTCCGCCAGCCGTCTGCTGCGCGCCATCTTCGAGATTGTCTTACACAAGTCAGTAAAACACTTATTTTTGCAGTATCTTTTTAACAGTAACCCGATCATTGGATATTCAGCTCTCTTAGTACCACACGGTGTCTTTCCAGGTAGCTGAACCTAGTTCCCATTAGGGCGGGCCATTGACACCAAATGTGAATTGTCTCTTCATCCTCTTTACATTTCCTGCATCTATTAGTGATTTCCACTCCCCTTAGCTGCATGTGTCTCCTGAGATGGCAGTGTCCCGTTAGTAGTCCTACTAGTTCCCTCAGGGAGCGCACTGTCCATATTGGGCAAGTGCGCCCTACTGTCGAATTTGGCAGCCATATCTGGTCCGAAGCCCCTAAATACCTGAAAAAAACCCTTGACTCTGTGCAAAAACGGGCGGTCCGTTTGATAGATTCCCCAATCTTAACAAACGGACTGCAATCTTTAGAGCACAGGCGTCAGGTAGGTATGCTGTCCTTGTTCTATCGGTATTACAATGGAAGATGCTCTGAGGAACTAGCGTCATTGATCCCTTCGGCACCGGTGCGTAGTCGGGTTACACGCCAAACGCGCGCCCAACATTTGTACACGGTTGACATTTGTCACATAAGAACGGGTCGCTTCTACGATTCGTTCTTAAGTTCAACAGCTCGGCTGTGGAACGAACTGCCGGCCTCTGTGTTTCCTCCCTCCTACAACTTGGGACTCTTCAAGACCCATATTCACTCCTTCCTCTCCACAAAAAGACCCTCCACACAGCATCCCCAAAGATGACATAGGCCCTGAGGGAAATCATTTTCTTCAGGGCCTCCTGTGTGGAGTTAATATAAAAAAAAAAGTTGCCTGGCTTGTATAGGGTCTAGCCCATTTATGAGTTCCTTGGATTGTCTCATTCCGGGCGCCCTCTCCCTGTGCTGGGATTTGACCCACCTTTCAATATATTGATTGGTGTGGGAAGCTGTCAATCCTACGGCCAGCTTGGATCCCGCAAGTGGTGCTTCCATCCCTTTCTTGGCTAAGTAGCAAGTTCTTCAATAATAGTCCTGCATTCCATCACCAGTTTGGAGTTGCATCGGTTACTTTCCACTGCCATCAGGGCTGCCTGGCTATACTTATTAATTATTGTCTGCTTTTCAGGGGTTGGGCACAGCTGGTGGACAAGACTCTCTCCCTCTGCAAGATGGTGGACCGCCGCATGTGGCAGAGCATGTCGCCCCTGCGCCAGTTCCGCAAGCTGCCCGACGAGATTGTGCGCAAGCTGGAGAAGAAGGCCTTCCCGTGGGAGCGGCTGCGCGAACTGGGCCCCGGCGAACTGGGCGAGCTGGTGCGCGCCCCCAAGCTAGGCAGGACGCTGCACCGCTATATTCACCAGTTCCCGCGCCTCGAGCTCGCCACGCACGTCCAGCCGGTCACCCGCGCCACGCTCGGGGTGGAGCTGACCGTCACGCCGGACTTCCAGTGGGATGACAAGGTGCACGGCAAGTCGGAGGCCTTCTGGATCCTGGTGGAAGATGTGGATTCTGAGGTTAGTTCCCTAACACATGATCATTTTTTTATTACTTTTCAATCTTATTCGATTTTAACACTGTTCCATGACAAAAGGAACAGTGACAAAACAGAACACGAAATAACTAAAACATGATCCTTATTAATGATAAGAAATGGTGTTCTTTCACCAGATACTCATCGGTTCGATGACAAAACAGAATAGTGATAAAACAGTACAGAGACAGTACAGAAGAGTCACTAAATAGAATATAGACAAACAAAACAGAATGGTGACAAAACCGAACAGTAACCAAATGGAACAGTGGCAAAACGGAACAGTGACAGAATAGAACACTGACAATACAGAACAGTGACAAAACAGAACAGAGATAAAATAGAACAGTGACAAAATAGTTTTGTAAGAGTTAGTACATGTAAGAAAAATGGATAAATACATAAATCTGTTGTTTCAGGTAATCCTCCACCACGAGTACTTCCTGCTGAAGTCCAAGTACGCCACGGATGAGCACTCCGTCAAGTTCTTTGTTCCGGTGCTGGAGCCACTGCCGCCACAGTACTTCCTGCGCGTGGTGTCGGACCGCTGGCTGGGGGCCGAGGCCCGCCTGGCCGTCAGCTTCCGCCACCTGCTGCTGCCCGAGAAGGCGGCCCCGCCCACCGAGCTGCTGGACCTGCAGCCGCTTCCCACCACCGCGCTGCGGGCGCATTCACAGCTGCTGCCCTTCCACCAGTTCAATCCCATTCAGACGCAAGTGAGTATGCTGCCCTGCGTTTTTTAATGTGAATATACATACTGCATTACTGGACCCAGTGATACTCCTGCAGCCCCAATTGGGGTGTTTTGTGAGGCTGATGGTAGTGGGGAGGGGAAGGAGATGGTGAAGAGGCATGAAGTACATGGCTATTCAGAACTAGTCACCAAACATGGCTAAAGCCATTTCATGCAATGTTTCAATTCTGAATGGTGGTCTTTCTAATTTACTTGCGCACGTCGGGATTTGAACCCAGGTCCTCCGAATTGCTAGACGTACAAAATAAATAGAACTGGACCCAGAACTGATCCCTGAAGGACACCGCCAGTTGACAGTTGGTTTTTGCAGGTAATAAAGAATTTGATCCATTGGAAAAGTCCTCCATTGTTACCAATGTAGATTTTATATGAATCTCGACTTATTGACAATTTCCGTTCCAGGTATTCAACGCTGTGTACAACTCGGACGATAATCTGCTGCTGTGCGCGCCAGCCGGCAGCGGAAAGACTACAGTGGCCGAGCTGGCTGTGCTGCGGCTGCTCAGCAATGAGCCCGCCGGCCGCTGCGTCTACATCGTGGCCAAGGAGCAGTTGGCAGAACTTCTCTTCCAGGACTGGCATCACAAGTTCCAGCAGACCATGGGCGTGAAGGTACGTTACTGGTCATTGGGTTTTAAGGAATTTGTGGAGACTAAACCAAAGTAGTTATTATAGTAGGATTGAATCTGGGATTAGTGGAAACTGAACTGAAATGATTAGATTGAATCTGGGTTTAGTGGAGTCTGAACCAAAAAGATTAGATTGAATCTGAGATTAGTGGAGACTGAACCAAAAAAATTAGATTGAATCTGGGATTAGTGGAGACTGAACCAAAACGATTAGATTGAATCTGGGATCAGTGGAGACTGAACCAAAAAGATTAGATTGAATCTGGGATTAGTGGAGACTGAACCAAAAAGATTAGATTGAATCTGGGATTAGTGGTAACTGCACCGATATCATCAGTTTGAATCTAAGATTGGTTGAGAATGCACCAAAATGAGTCGATTCATTCTGGGATTAGAGAAGTCCAGATGAATATTGTTGGATTGTGTTAGGGATTAGAGAAAATTGAACAAAAACCGTTTCACTGAATTAAGATATTAATGTTCATACATATACCAAATGAATGCGTAATTTAGAACAGGTAACTAAAATTAAATACTTAGGTATTATTTTTGACAGCAATTTTAAGTGGAAACAACATATAACCACTACAGCAAACAAACTTAGAAAATTCATTTACTTTTTTAGACAAACTCGCAACTTTCTCAACCTAAACCAGCTCAAAACAATCTACTGTGCACTTTT
Organism: Hesperophylax consimilis; assembly: GCF_061612785.1. Lineage (NCBI taxonomy): Eukaryota > Metazoa > Arthropoda > Insecta > Trichoptera > Limnephilidae > Hesperophylax > Hesperophylax consimilis. The sequence continues at coordinate 18,747,862 of NC_142855.1, read as the reverse complement.
TATCAATCTTTAATAGAGTATGGTATCATAGCATGGGGAGGAGCAAACGCTGCCGCCATTGATCCAATCTCTAGAGCTCAGAAACTTATAATAAAGGTTATCCTCAAACTACCGATCACAAGCAGCTCGGATGAAATCTTTAGGAAAATCTGTGTTATGGACATTAGGCAACTTTATGCCAAAAACATACTAGCATACCTCTTCAAACACAAAACTACTTTTGACAATGTCCAAACTGCTCGTGATACTAGAACCAAAGGACATAATCTCTTACAAATCCCTTTTGCTAAAACAACTTTTGGCCAGAGAAGTTTTAGATATTTTGCAACAAGGCTATATAATGCTCTCCCACTAGCCATTAGACTGAACGAAATATAAAACAGACATCAAGTCTTGGATAATCAGCCAAGACAGATCCAAGATCAAAAATTTTATAAAAACCCCTTCATAAGTATGTACTCCAACTAGATGTTGATTAACCAATTTATTTTTTTTATGCTTCCGATTTTGTTGTCCGGGTTAAATCTTCCCCATAGGAAAAACTAAACCCTTCCACTCACTTTTCCACAAATGATCATCTAGTCAATCAACATTATGCAAGTGCATTATATAAGTAAAATAAATACAAAACAATACAAGAACAACAACACGTCAACTCACCAGAGATCAAATGGGAAAAAAAATTCACCGACTCCAGATATTTTCATATCAGAGGGTAATTTGATTCGGGTAGGTTCGTCTCGGTAGAACTTCTAACAGGGCCTATAAATCCTACTGATCCCTCAACATAAATATTTAAAAAATCTTTCGTTATCCTACATGTATTCAAAATGACCGACTTTGGCATCTTTATATATAAATTTTTTGATAGATCTAATACGCCTAAATTTTGAATGAGAGAGCTAGGTATAATTCCAGTAGCCGAAATAACAAATGGTAATATTTTTATAGTCTGAGAATGCCAAATTCTTTTTATTTCGTTTCCTAAATCCGTGTATTTTCTTATTTTTTCATTAACAGATTTTTGAATTTTCGTTTATTATTATTATTTATTATTTTTTATTATTTTCACATTGTCATTTAGTGTAATGAAATATTATATGTATCAAATAATATGTAAACATTAATTTATGTATTCAATACGTCGAAAAACACCTGTAAAAAAAACTTTATATTAAATTTTTAAAAAATATTATGGTTGATTAAGTTAAGATTTTGATATGTTATATTGGTTTGGTTGTAGGTGGTACTCCTCACTGGAGAGACAGTCACAGACAACAAGCTGCTGACCAAGGGACAGATCATCATCACCACCGCTGACAAGTGGGACGTCCTCTCCCGCAGGTAATACACACTTCCGATTACACACATTCCAACCCTGTATCCTGGCTGCTGAAAGTACTCAGAGTCAATGTTTCTATCCGACCACGTGAGATAGAGATATCTACGACCTACGATTATTAAGGTATTAGAGGGAGCCTTTGAGAGGCCCTTTAATTTCAGATATTCTAAATAAATTCGTAAAAATGCCATATATTTACGCGTAAATCGATTTTTCCCGACCGAGTTCCGTTGCGGCTGACCCTTTAAATTCAGATATTTGGTGTAAATTCGTAAAAATGCCATATATTTACGCGTAAATCGAATTTTCCTGACCGAGTTCCGTTGCGGCTGGCCCTTTAAATTCAGATATTTGGTGCAAATTCGTAAAACTACGACATATTTCCGCGTAAAATGAATTTTCTCCGCCCTTCAAACTCGGCTATTCAAAATAAATTGGAAAAAATACGACATTCCATTGAAAATCGATTCAGATTTACAAAATAATAATACTAATTAGGTCGATGTATAACCACATAAAAATCGTTATTTAGATTAAAATTTACGAAATTTTATACTTTCGTGTAATTCGCAAAAATCGAATTTTTTCAAATTACACGAACAAATTTTCGTGCGCAGACAAAAATAAATGTCGAATTAAGAATTAACGATTTTCGAATTAAAAAACCATTTTGCATGAAATTTTTTTTCTGTGGATATTTTTTTGATGAAAATTTCAAATTATGCGTTTATATGGGTTCGAATTAACAGGGTTCTACTGTAGTCAAATGTATTATATACATTATTTTCACCCAATTTTTTATTTTATACAAAAATTATTATTAAAAAATTCTCAAATTTCAGTTGGAACCTTGAGTTTCATATAGGTGTTCATTTTAATTAATCTGTTGTTAACTTCTATATTTATTTATTTATAATTTACGGCACTAGTGCCATTTACATATATAGTACAGTATTAAATTTTGACGAGTGAAAAATGATAGAATTAAATTAAAACATAACAAATAACATAACTACTGTAAAGAAAAAAGCATTATATAAACCTGTTTTGTGTTATTAGTGCAGCTTTATACTTCACAACTGGCATATTAAAAGTATCTGCGATTTTAGCATAAAAGTTCCCGAGTGTGTGCAATCTATTTATAACTGAGTTATATCCTGAGACTGTGCTATAATTGTCACAATAATACATACTAGAGGACCTTGATCTAATGGTAGGTACATGAAATTGAATCAACATTAATATATCAGGGCTATCCAACTGATAATTTTGTATAATAATAATAATAGAGCGATTAGTCATAATAGACCCGATATAGTTTTACATGACAAAATTAAAAAAATAACTTATATCATTGATGTTGCTATTCCAAATTCCTGTAATATTCAAAAATCTGTTAGTGAAAAAATAAGAAAATACACAGATTTAGGAAATGAAATAAAAAGAATTTGGCATTCTCAGACTATAAAAATATTACCATTCGTTATTTCGGCTACTGGCATTATACCTAGCTCTCTAATTAAAAATTTAGGCGTATTAGATCTATCAAAAAATTTATATATAAAGATGCAAAAGTCGGTCATTTTGAATACATGTAGGATAACAAAAGATTTTTTAAATATTTATGTTGAGGGATCAGTAGGATTTATAGGCCCTGTTAGAAGTTCTACCGAGCCGAACCCTCTGATATGAAAATATCTGGAGACGGTGAATTTTTTTTCCCCATTTGATATCTGGTGATTTGACATGTTGTTGTTCTTGTATTGTTTTGTATTTATTTTACTTATATAATGCACTTACATAGTGTTGATTGACTAGCTGATCATTTGTGGAAAAGTGAGTGGAAGGGTTAAGTTTTTCCTTTGGGGAAGACTTAACCCGGACAACTAAATCGGAAGTTATAAAAAAAAAAAATAATTGGATAATTTGTAGAGCGCCGTTTTTGTGAAAAATCACCTCAAGGGCGCTGTACAATTTATTTCCTAGGATCTACATTTGTTATTTAGAAATGATACCAAAACATACTTACCTGGCAAGTCACTTCCAACAAACACACTTATATTAAAAAGTTTATGCTTATAAAAGATAGAACTGCACGCAGAGGAAAATATATCAAAAAAACACTGGTCGTCGCATGATCTTAAGTCTGCTATAGTTTTTATTTTAATTTAAATGTATTTTAACTGTCTTAAAAGCCTACAAATTGTTAGTTGTTATCATTTTTATTTATTTATTTTTAATTATTATTTTTATTTATTTTATTTTATTTTTAGTATTTTTTACATTTTGTTAATTTAAATTTAAATTGCCGTCAACTGTGAAAGTGGAGGTTTCTGAAATTATGGATACGACTGTCTGAAAAGGTGCGTTTTAAGTTTAGACCTAAATTCTGTCGAGTCTGCGATCATTCTCAAATCATGTGGCAGTCCATTCCAGGCTTTAGGTCCTGACACGGCAAAAGCACGCTCACCGAACTTAGTATCTGGTGTGCGCTTTGGTTCCTTCAACCTTCCGATAGCTGATGACGTTGCTGACCTAAGGGTTGACTGTCGGGAGTTGGAATCTTCTGGAATACACAATTCTGATAAATAAGCCGGAGCCATTCCGTTAAGTGACTTAAATACCATCCAGCATACCTTGAACTGGATTCTTTCAGGACATTTGAGCCAGTGCAGATTTTTGAGATGCTCTGAAATGTGGGAGTATTTAGATACTCCGGTGATAAGCCTTGCCGCGGCGTTGAAAACGGATTGTAATTTGTTGATTTGACATTTAGGGAGACTTGCATATATTCCGTTGCAATAATCTAGACGTGAAACAACATAGGAATTGACTAGCAATTTAGTCGCCTCTGTTGGCAGGTTTCTCCGCACTGCTTTAATTTGCCTTAATTGAAAGAACCCCGTGCTTACAGTTCTGTTCACCTGAGTTTTAAGGGAAAAATTAGCATCCAGATTGACACCCAGTAATTTGATGCACGTTTTTGGAGTGATGTCACTTCCAGAAATGGTTATTGGGGAGTTTTCAATGTTATGCTGACGTCTGCTTGTAGCAGTCCACAGAAACTCAGTCTTTGTGGGATTCAGTTTCAATCTATTTGAGGTCATCCAGCGAGTAATTGCTTCTATACACTCAGTTATACGAATTTTTAGACTGTTTATTTCTTCTGGTAAGCAGTAAAAGTAAACTTGCTGGTCATCAGCGTAGCAGTGAGATAGAAGGCCGAATGATTCTATTATTTTAGCGACATCATTTGTGAAGAGGATGAAGAGTAGTGGACCCAGAACGGACCCTTGGGGTACTCCAGATGAAAGGGTTGCATAATTTGATTGGTTTTTTCCTACTTTTACGGCTTGTAAACGGTTGGCCAGGTACGATGTCAGCCAGGTCTTAACATCGCAGTTTAAACCAAATGATTCATCTAATCGTTTAATAAGAAAGTCATGGTCAATCGTGTCAAATGCAGCACTCATGTCCAAGACTGAAAGAAGTGCCAGTTTACCCGACTCAATGGCAGTATTTATGTCCGACAAAACACGTAGTAACCCGGTTTCTGTGGAGTGGAACCGTCTGTATGCAGATTGGTATTTAGTTAATAATTCATTTGAATTTAAGTGACATATGACCTGTGAGGCAGCGATTTTTTCTAATATTTTTGATATAAAAGGCAGATTTGAAACAGGTCGGTAATTTGAAAGATCTTCAGCGTCCAGTTGTGGTTTTTTTAATAATGGAGTTACGATAGCTGATTTAAGGGATTTTGGAAAGTCACCCGTGCTAAGTGACTTATTGAAAAGATGAACTAAAAAGGGAGCAATTTCATAAAAATATAAGATCAACAATTTTTCTTCTATCACTTAACTTTCAATGAATGTAATAAAAAATCATAATCAATTTTTTCCAAAGGAATTCTAAGACTAAAATTAATACCTACACCTCAAAAATTTGCGTTGGACTCTTTCAATGGTATTAATGTGATTATTAAAGACAGGTGACCAAATTGTAGAGTTGTATTCTAGAATACTAATGACGAGAGATGTGAACAGAATTTTCAATGTTTTGATATTTTTAAAATCCTTGGAAATTCTTACTATAAAACCTAAAAGTGTTGTGTTTTTTCTTTCTTAAACCGTTTTGATCATATTTTTCACCATAATATAACGAAAAATACAACAATTTCCACTCTACGGGTTAACTCTAGCTGTTGGTTAACTAAACCGAACAAATTAGCTTGAAGGGTTAGATCTATATGTACTATTAAAACCAACATCTTATACGTGGCCAATATTGGGTGGAAGCCAAAAAATAATTTATTTATTTATTTATTAACACCCTTTTTCGGGGCTTTTACATGAGAATATTAAGAAATATACATTATTTGTTGTACATAACTGAATTGCTTCATTAACAACATTTTATATTTGTTTAAAGATAAATATGAAGATGTCTACTGACTTGGTATAATTGTTTCCTTCCATTAGTATTCTGGGCAAAGAGGAATACATATGGTAGTTAGTCCCAGAATTTCTGCACTGAAATAAATCCTGTCTTCTAGTATTACGTTGTGGAATCCGAAAGCTTATCAATTCTATCAATACCGGACTATCAACTGAATCATTTATAATTTTATATAGAAATACCAAGTCAGTGAAAATTCTTCTGTCTGACAATTTGAGCATATTCATATAATTTAACAGAGTGGTGTAGTTCAAAATATTGCTGGAATATCCATTTTAAAATTTATAAAACGTAAGAATTTGTTTTGTATTCTTTCAACAGCTTTTACATGTATATTATAATATGGGTTCCAGACAGGAGAATTGTACTCAAGTTGACTTCTTACATAGGCAAAATATAACAATTTAATACACTTTAAATTGTTAAAATTCATGGTTAACCTATTTATAAACAAAATATGTCTATATAACACCTAAGGAGTGAAGTTATCGATAATCGATAGTTGTCGAAAATGAATAACAAAACATATAAGAAATTATTAAAATTTAACATGTCGTTCGATTTCCAGATGGAAGGGTCGCAAAAACGTCCAAAACGTCCAGCTATTCATCGCGGACGAGCTGCAGTTGCTCGGGGGCTCGGAGGGCCCCGTGCTCGAGGTGGTGCTGGCAAGGGCGCGTTACGTGGCGTCCCAGACCGGGCGAGCCACGCGCATGGTAGCGCTGTCCGCGCCGCTTGCGTGCGCGCGCGACCTCGCGCAGTGGCTCGGGTGCTCGGCCAACTCCACGTTCAATTTCCATCCGAGCGTTCGGCCGGTGCCGCTTGAACTTCACGTTCAGGTAATTTATTATTGTAATATAATGGTTTTGTGTAGAAACTCTCCCTCAACCGGCATCTCCAGATCTGGCAAGCCACATAGGGCAGAGGCATCTGCCGCCAGGACCTGTTACCGGTCGTTAGAGGTGTTGTTTATCCAATTAATTAATGCAGGGGCGACCGTAACTATTAGGGGGTATTTCACTATGTCGGGCTAAATATCTGACTAGCTATCCGTTGGCTGGCTTTAAAGATCAGAATAACTTCGTTATTCAACGGCGACCGTTTCACCATTGTTTCCGAGCTTCCGGATAGATAACACTCGAAATAGTCTGGCAACATCGCAAAATGTTTGCAGTTACTCCATCTACTGCCACGGCTGTCATGCGTCACAGTCCGCACACCGCGAAGTGTGCATTTTTTTGGTTATGTTATGTTGATTATCAGGTCATTTTAGATAGATTTGTGTCGAATTAATACATTGTTTCTTATTTTGAACACAATCAAATAATTCAGGATGGATCATACAAGCATTCAAATTCATTCTACAAAATTCGACTCACTTCTCAGCTGTCAAACTCGGAATGTTTTGACGCCATCTTTGATTCGAGGAATAGCGCCTAACGTCTGGTTCGAGCACTGATTAGTCAAATCGAACTTTAACCCGAGCGTTAGCGTTATTCAGATATAGTGAAAACGAAAAAATGACTAATCCGCGGATTGGTGCTTGGTCAGAACATAATCAGAGATAGTGAAATACCTCCTTAGTGTGATAATTTTACTCTCTGTATTGCCACAGTGAAAGAACATATGAGAACAATGTCATCGTAAATTGCAGAAAGAAAAAAAAATATTTTAATGTTTTTGTAGGGAATCAACATTTCGCACAACGCGTCGCGTTTCGCCGCCATGGCCAAGCCGATTTATGACGCAATCGTGCGCCACAGCTCGCACAACCCATGCGTGGTGTTCGTGCCGGGGCGGCGGCAGGCGCGGCTGGCGGCGGTGGACCTGCTGACGCACGCGGCCGCTGACGGCCAGCCCGGGCGCTTCTTCCACGCCGACCAGGAGGACATCAAGCCCTTCCTGGACAGAATGGTGGACAAGGTGAGTGTTTGTTACTCCTTATTTGTTATACCACTGTCCCATGAAGAATGTCATTGGCGAACCCATCATTCGACCACAACCCACACAACCTGCAATATTGTTCAGGCGGTGCCTCGGAGATTTGGATTCACATGTCCCGGCATTTTAATACCACCATAGTCCACTATGCATGGTTGGCTTTCCTCAGTTAGCTGTTTTGATTGCCAATCGTTTATTTGTGTACAATTAATTGTATTTCTCTAATAATTAAGTCAAATTTTTATATTTGCGATTGTGTAGTTTGCGCTTGTTCATATATATATATTTTTTAAGGGCGGAGACGGTTTACACGTAGTTCCCGTGAGCACTTAGGCCATAGGTCCATTGTGCTATCTCCCATTTTACCTCAATCCTTTAACAACAACCCGGTCCCTTTAATAAAGTACCCCAGGGTTGTCATTGGGTATGTGGCTATGTCTTCTGGTTCTACTGTATGTCTCCCCAGGTATCTGCGCCTAGTTCCCACCAGGGCAGGACATTGGCACCATCGGTGAATTGGAGTCTCTTCCTTTTCTTCACATTTCCTGCATCTGTTGGTGTTTTCCACTCCCAATATCTGCATGTGTCTCCTGAGATGGCAGTGTCCCGTTAGTAGTCCTACCAGGTCCCTCAGTGAGTTTCTGTCCATATCGAGTAGTTTCTTGGTTTTTCTAGGGTCTGGTCCTTTTATGAGTACTTTGGATTGTCTGATACCAGATGCCCTCTCCCATTCTTTGCAGTGCTGGGATTTGACCCACCTATCAACATGTATTTACTCCTACGGCCAGTTCGGATCCTACAAGTGGTGCTTTCGCCCCTTTCCTTGCTTCTTCATCAGCCCGCTCGTTGCCCTCAATACCTTTATGTCCTGGTACCCGGATTTAGGTTATTTAATTGAAGTTTACTTAATTCTCCAAATCGGCGCCGTGGACGTTTTACTAATTTCTGTTTTAATTTTATTTAAAACAAAGTGGATTTTTTTTACGAATTTACTATTCGAAGCGGGACTAACTTTAACACCCAATTGGATTAAAAGCTTATTTTAGAGAAATACGCAGTATACTAAATAAGTTGACAATATTATTATGTACCTAGTTTTTATCGTCTTCTAAAAACAGGGTTTTTGTAGAGAAATTTGGGTCTCTAGAGAAATCTAAATCGTTGTTATGCTGATATTTGGTTAATGAGATTTCCGACCTCTGTTCTAGGTTATTTGTAAATGATAAATTGTATCGTGTGTTGCAGACCTTGAAGGAGACGCTGTCTCGCGGCGTCGCGTACCTACACGGCGGACTTGCCAGCAGCGATCGCCAGCTCGCCACGCAGCTGCTGGAGTCGGGCGCCGTGCAGGTGGCCGTGGTGGCGCGCGACCTCTGCTGGGGGCAGCGACTGCGCGCACATCTCGTAGTCATCGCCGACACGCAAATGTGAGTGTATACTAGTCAACTGTGGCTCTATGGTTTTTATTTGTTTAAATGTGACTTCTTACAATCCATCTTTCTAAAAATTGATCATTTTTTAAAATATATGTATTTAATTTCGTATGTCCTAATGGACTTTTACACATAATATTATATTAGGATATATCAGTAGAGCCTATTGCTAATGTTCTTCCCGGACGTCTCCGACTTCTCCTACCATTCACTATTGTATACCACAATATTACTGTTAAAAAACTACATTCCATCGATTTTAATTCGACTCTTTCCGGTGCAGAGACATTGCGTTAACTATTCCTCGGGCGTACCCGACTAATTCTACCATTCAAACCGCTCTCTAAACACTCCTCGCACTAATAAGAACAAACTTTGAAATTTCACAAACATACGCAAGTTGAATTTTTACATCTCTAAATAGTACAAAATAAAGTCGCTATCCGCGCCTGTCTGTTTGTGCGCTTAGTTCTTGTTAACTATGCAACGGAGTTGTAAAGGGTTTTCACTATCATTTAGAGAATTTCTTCCGGAAGGTTTCTGTATATAATTCAGGGTTTTCCAATAAGAGGTGTTATTTTGAATAGCCCGCTATTTCGTTAGATGTTACTTTTGAAGCTGTAATTTTTTGACATTTGACAAGTAGAAACTACGCCATTAATAAAAATGGAACGATACATGCTTCAACGACGCATTGAAATTATTAACATTCACTTGAGTGAATCAAATGCAAATCATCTTGAGTGATGAGGCCCATTTCCACCTCGGTGGCTTCGTCAACAAGCAAAATTGTCGCATCTGGGGCTCGGAAAAACCAAGAGTTATTGTTGAAAAGCCTCTCTATCCTCAACGTGTGACTGTTTTGGTGCGGTTTATGGTCCGGCGGAGTCATTGGACCTTACTTTTTCGAAAATGAGGCTGGAGCAACAGTTACGGTGAATGGATCTCTATCAAGAGATGATTAATGATTTTTTATGGCCGGAAATGGATGGTATTCTTCTATAAATATAATATGCATGTATTATATATATATATATAAACCTTCCGGAAGAAATTCTCTAAATGATGGCATAATTTAGAAGTACTAAGCGCAAAGACAGACATTGTCTTATACTATTTAGAGATTATTGTAATACCCACTTGAGCATTTTTTGGCATATTATGCCTTGCTTGCAAAAACGTTTTGAGCAATCTCTTGCCATAAAGTACCAAATTTATAGAACCTAAAAATATGGGATAAAATATGAAATCTAGGTGGATTCATTGACTTTAAAACTCAGTAAGCAATTTCATACGTTTCCATATTAATATTTTGAGAAATGATATTATTTAAATAATATGGTAAAAAATTTAAAATGACATCATTCGATGGAGTGAATACAGGAGAAAATGAAAACATTACTCTATCAAAATCTATAATTTATTTTATCTACCCTCGTGTAGAACAAACATTCGAAAAAATTCCCCAATTCCTCGTAAATGTGCACAATATAATACAAAATTTTAAAGCATTGACATTTTTGGTAATAACCTAAAGAAATATCGATATGAAGTAATGCGTACGATCGATTATTAATATGAGAGTAAGGAATGTATCGGGAGCATCTCCTATCCTCTTCCTATTTTCCTCTTTCCTTTAACACCAAATTAATTTTAAGATAGTAAAACTTAATTTCCAATGAACTTTAACATAAGAAACTTCTGTGGCTTGACTTCAGTTAACTTGTATATTTATATCTATCATTTTATATTTTATAAAAGCTGTTTGTTTCTTACAAAATAAATAAATAATTTGCTGGTATTCGTTTTTCAAATTCAGTAGTCTGCCGATTCGAGCGCAAAGCTTTGGTTTTTTCAGTCACTGAGGTTAATTATTATTGTTTTTGTATATTTCGGTTAGTCCTTTGTGTATTTGTTATCTTTCTTGGGTATTTACTTTTATAAACTTATTAAAATGATGTCGACGAAGTATTTATTTTAAACCAGATAATTAATTACAAGTGAGTAAAATATCAGTTCTATTGGAGAATCTAACAACAATAGCTACAAGTAGCCTTGGTGACTGAAGGTTGAAGATTAGCCCTGTCTGGGGTGTTGAGTAACTTTTTATATCTCTCATCGCTGGGCTTGTCCCGGTCCGTTGTTGATGCTGTAGTGTCATTGGTGTTGACGCTGCTAGATAAGGTGTAAAGCCAGCTGCGTGGTGTGCTCGGTATTATCTTCGGGTCGCGGGCATTATGGGGTAGGTAACAAGCGCAAAGCTTTCGTTTTACCAGTCACTGGGGTTAATTAATATTGTTTTTGTATATTTCGGTTAGTCCTTTGTGTATTGTAGCTCCTGTAGCACGTGTTTCTGTTTGTTTTGTTCTTTAAACTAAAAATTGTAAATTTTTCAAAAAATCGATAGTGGTTTGTTTTTACAAAATACCTGTTTTCATTTTTAGCATATTTTGTATGTATGCACTATAATCCACCGCTTTCGCGAATTGGACACTTGCTTAGTTTTTGGGGTGGCGGATATGTGAAAGTAGTTCATACAAACAGTCTTTTTCTTCTTTCGTATGGTGGGGGAGTCAGAGGGGGACATCTAGGTCTGCGAGCCAGTCTAGGGCCTCAGGCGTCGCCATGTGAACCTCATCAATCCTGCCGGGGAATGAATGGAGCGGGCATTCGTTGACCACATGTTCGGTGGTCTGCACCGCACCACATTCACACATCGCCGACTCTTTAAGGCCCCATCTGTGCATCATGTGGGCACAGCGGCTATGGGAGCACCTTAACCTATTGATGGCGGACCAGGTTTAGCGAGGCAATGAGAACCCAGGCTGTCTCTCGGTGGGGTCCTGTATGAGATGGGCATTTCCCACGTTGGCCGTTTGCCACTCAAGTTTCCACCTATCTTCTGGGGTGAGAGGTAATCGGAGGAGCCTCTCTCCTTTCGCCCAGAAGGGCTTTCGGGACTTCAAGCGGCATGCCGGGTGGGAGACGATATCTTCGTGCAAAGGTATTGCGCTTTTTTGCAGCGCCTTCTTGTATTCCCTCAGTGTTGCAATTTCTCGCCTGACGTTTGGCGGGGTTATGTTTGCAAGTACGGGGAGCCAAGGGAGAGGAGTAGATTTTAAAGTCCCGCTGATGAAAATGCCATACAAACAGTAAGAATGAATGTTTAAGTTCTACCACCTCTGTGAATTTATTATCACCTGAATGTAATCTAGGTATAAGCCAGTATCTAAATAACTCATTCTCATCATCTGATATTGTTGTCGCAAATAAATAGATTTTTGTATCATCACTGATAATGCACACTTTCAAAGATTGTCATTCTAACGTGATTTCGTCTGTCTGTAGCTACAACGGCAAGGTGCACGCCTACGAGGACTATCCCCTGACGGACGTGCTACAGATGGTGGGACGGGCCGGCCGGCCGTCAGAAGACCACGATGCCAAGTGCGTGCTGCTGTGCCAATCCAGCAAGAAGGACTTCTTCAAGAAGTTCCTGAATGAGTGTCTTCCCATCGAGGTAACCAAATCATAATTAATATAGGGTTTTCCAATAAGAGGTGTCATTTTGATATTCAAAGAAAAATGCCATTTTTTAATATAAATGATTGAATGTTTATTTCATTATAAAGAGGAAGGTATGCCGTTAATAGTGAAAAATAACATCAGTCAAATGACCACCACGACCACGCCTACAGGACCATATCCTTTTCATGAAATTTTCCATAACCAAATCGCTGCTGTGGCTGCCTTATGTCCTCGATAGCCTCACGAATTCCATCTTTGAGGTCTTGAATCTACGCTGGGCTGTTGGCGTAGACCTTCTCTTTCACGTGGCCCCAAAGGAAGAAGTCGCATGGTGTTAAATCACAACATCTCGGTGGCCAATTGTGATCACCTCTTCGAGAGATAACACGGTTTGGAAACTTTTCCCGTAAAAGATCAATGGTTTCGTTGCTTGTGTGGCACGTAGCGCCGTCTTGTTAAGCAAACGTTGTCCAGATCAATACCATCCAATTCCAGCCATAAAAAATCATTTTATAGGCGGAATTAAATACACATAACAACTCTTACTGGAAAAACCTATATTATTAGATAATGAGAACGCAGCATTCTGCTGACGCACTTATATTTGATTTCACAGTATGTCAATCCTTTTTTCTGTCCAATCCAATGGAGTTTTAAATTGATTAATATTATTGGTGGCATCGATGACATGTTGTGGAAATTTGTTCCATGCTTCAACTACTCTAAGTATTTCTTAGAATCAGTTGCAAAAGTTGTTTTGTTCATTTTTTTAGAGTCCACATAATTTACAGTATTGTTGGTGGTGAAGATTTCTTGGATGCCGGGGCAACTATAATGTACAGATAAAATTTAGAAAGTCTCAATCAAGTCACCCGTTTCTCTTATTTCTTTTGATATTAGTTCCTTGTGTCAATCTTCACATTGCCGATCTCTCAAAGCTCTTGCTATTTTTGTGAAACGTCTCTGTATCTCTCTATTAATGAACAAATGCTTAACATATCACATAAACATTATCTGATTTATACAATACGATTGGGTAATTTCAGAGCCACTTGGACCATAGGCTGCACGATCACCTGAATGCCGAGATAGTCACAAAGACGGTGGAGAACAAGCAGGACGCTGTGGACTACCTGACCTGGACTTTCTTATATCGCCGCCTCACACAGAACCCCAACTATTACAACTTGCAAGGAGTCACGCACAGGTCAGTCACTCAACCCAAACACTTGTGATATCTGTCCACTTATAGTGCATGTGGTGTAATGCCTGTCCGCTTATAGTTTGTGTGGCGCAAAGGCCTCCCCACTTATAGTTCATGTGATGTAATGCCAGTCCACTTATAGTTCGAGTAGCGTAATATCTGTCCACTTCAGTTCATGTGGTGGAATATACTTCCATGCACAGTTCATGTGATGTTTGTCCACTTATAGTTCATGTGATGTAATGCCAGTCCACTTATAGTTCAAGTGGCATAATATCTGGTAAGTTTTTAGATTCTCACGGCCAAAAGCATTTTTGTTGTTTGTTTTTGGGGTGTTATGCCGTGTTGCGCTAACTCCTTCTTTAGCCGACGTTTCGGACAGCGTTGCAGTGTCCATCATCAGGGCAGGTCGGCTAAAGAAGGAGTTAGCGCAACACGGCATAACACCCCAAAAACAAACAACAAAAAAAGGCATAATATCTGTTCACTTCAGTTCATGTAAGAAACATCCACGCACAGTTCATGCGATGCCTGTCCACTTATAGTTCATATGGCACAATATCTGTCCACTTATAGTTCATGTGATGTGATGCCAGTACATTTATAGTTCATATGGCATAATATCTGTTCACTTATAGTTAATGTCAGGTAATACCCGTCTACTTACAGTTCATGTGATGCGAGGCCTGTCCACTTATAGTTCATGTGGCATAATATCTGTCCACTTATAGTTCATGTGATGTGATGCCAGTACATTTATAGTTCATATGGCATAATATCTGTTCACTTATAGTTAATGTCAGGTAATACCCGTCTACTTACAGTTCATGTGATGCGAGGCCTGTCCACTTATAGTTCATGTGGCATAATATATCTCTCATGTACATATCTATCTACAATGCTACTAATAGATATTGTCTATATTTCAAGAATGCCTACTAACAATAATCCTGATACTATTGATACGGTCTCTACTTTATTTTATTAGTATATTTACAAGCTATAATCAAGCTGTTCATATTATTTCCTGTATTTATAAACATATTTTAAGATCATTCACACGATCTGCATTTTTCTTTTAATTTTAACTTACCGTTGTATATCATGTTAATAATACTATAACGTTGTATATCTTTCATGTACATATCTATCTATAATGCTACTAATAGACATTGTCTATATTTCAAGAATGCCTACTAACAATAATCCTGATACCGTCGATACGGTCTCTACTTTATTTTATTCATATACTGTAACGTATGCAATTTTAGGTAGGTACATTCCAATGTTTAAAAGGAAACGGTAGAGCTGAGATCTCATCTCAAGATTGTGGGAATAATTTCCTGTCAAGTAAGTTAAGTGATCATAAATAAAAGAGTGAGTTCTTAATGGAAAATATATTGAAACATCAAAGCAACTACAAAGGAGTACAGATGATAAACATGTAATCATAGAAATAAATATAGGCACATACCCGATGGACTCTTGAATTAAACTAAACTAACTTAACGTGAAACGAAAGAACGACAACGAATGGCGAACGAAGACTTGCTCTCGGCAGCGGGGAACGGACCCGGGACGGAGGCCAGGACATCCTTCTCTTAGTGGAAGCAGGAGGACGCATCTCCTTCAATGGACGCCTGCAGGGGCATCAGGCCTGCAGCACGTGGTAGTCGACCAGACTTGTCTTACAGACTTCGGGAACAGCAATCCGTTCCTTCGCGACGCGGGAAAACTCAGCCATCAACTACTAGCCATAGCTAGGACCGATCCATTTACGGTTTCAGTTCCGAAACACGAGTATACAAATATGACCAACGGCCAACACTGGATGAAAAGCGGGATTCCATAATCCCCACTAGAAATAATAATCAACACGAACTATTCGTGAAAGGATAAACACCCCGCGCCTTTTTTTAAAAGAAATAATAACTCCTATTCACATGATTAACTCAGATTGAAGCCCCTTTGAAGGAGAGTGACTGGCTCCACCGGTCAGCAGCCTTGGCTGACCGGGGAGGAAGTGACCATGAACAAAACTGTACTTCCTTCCTTCAAAATATTGCCAGAGTTCGAGAAAAAACACCATAGACAAAATAAACCCAATTAAGCAATTAAGCAAGAACTTCTCTTGTCACAAATATTTATGTGACAATTCCCCCCTTCCCACAAAATGTTTGCCCTCAAACATGAACAACTAAGACCACTAACAAACTAAACTATGAGTCCAACAGGTGTCTAGAAAAATGAAAACATAAACAATAATTAGTAGTTATAATAACAACTTAGAATTAAGTTTCTTAAAAACTAAATTTCTTAAAAATAAATTTCTTAATAATAAAGAAAAAAAAACAAGATCACTTTTCCTTGCACAGGAAATCAAGGCCAATTTGGCTTCACTTTAGGGTGGTTAAACAGCCCTCACTTACATTACAACAAAATCCGTTATACAGACGGAACCAAGAAATAAATCAATGTGAGTGCACGTAAGTAACTAAGTGTATCATAACCAATATAATCAAATATTTGAGACTAAAATCCCAAAACCAAAATCCCGAATCTAGTGTATGTTATTAATAACAAGAAAAACATAGTAACGAAGAAAGAAAGACTTATCTAACAAAATTTGGGCGCCAGTGACCACAAGGATCACGTTCCAGTTTACCGAGGGTAAATAAACGGTTTATCGTCGATAAACTAGATTTTAGTGTCCGTACTGAGCACAAGAAATGAAGGTACCAAACTCCAAATCATGAGAACAGAACAGTCACAAAAGAAACATAAATATATATTGCAATAATGTGAAGGCTTTGGTAGGCCTACACACTAAAACATTAGCCTCCTTAAAAAAAAAACAAAACTAATCTACCTGAAGAAAAAACAAATTCTTAATTTTAATATTAACAAGTGGTCTAATAACTTGTCCACAATGAGATAGCGACACACATGCGTCCATGTTGTTTGTTGTAAACTTATATTTAATACTAGTAACCGCTGACGACCTATTGTCATCCTTGTGCACAGAACGCAAAAGATCGTTGGCTAGTTTTTTGAATTATACTTAACAATAACATAATTTAACTGGGGAAAATGATAATTAGAATTTTAATAATTATTCTTCAATAAGAATATTATCACTTATGTAATAATGAAATATAAATAATAATTTATTTATAACAGATCAATTACCAAACACCCTATACAAGTCAACTCGACAAGTATAAATTGTATACATTAACACGAGACACAACAGTACCGTCAAAGTATCCTCCTAATATTTCAGTGCTCACCAGGCGACGGTATACAAGTACGATTATATACTAGAACGCCAAGTACAATTACGAATCAAGGACATTTACTTTATTGTAATTTAATCAAAAAAAAAAAACAATTATCCAAATTGTTATAATAATTGATAAAGAAAACAATTAACCAAATTGTTATGATAATTGATGTAGATGATGATGATGCTCTTTATTAAAAAATTACACGTCGTTATTTTCGATTAAATAAACCGCAAAAAAAATAATGATGTCTTGTGGAGACATTGACAGTTATCCATGTTTGTAAACAATGTAGTATTTACTAGTGCCTAATGTCAGATGACACCACAACAACATATTCAATAATGACAGAAGTGCGCTGTCATTGAAAAATAACCATGAAAAGTCTCGTTACCATTTTTGTATATGAAATGGTAATATCATATAAAAGATTCTTTGAAAAAGGTATTTCATTATAAAATAACAATATTGAACATTATTTGCATGTTTATGTTTCATCATGATAGATGACAAATGTCAATGTACACATTTTGACAGATAGTATTTTTAGAATGTAAACAAGTTATTTGTTTTGATAGTAATTGTGATAGTAATAAGGTAGGTAATTTATTTTTGACAAAGTCGTAATTTAAATGTGTACTGGATTCATAAAAACTTGAATATTACTGTGCAAATATATTTAAAAAGTAAGTATTGTACGTAGTACATAGTATTATGTTTGACACTACATTGATATTACTATCAATAATTATGATTTACTTACGAATAACTTGTAACAAAGTATTTCGAAAGTATCAAAAGGATATTTAAATTGTGTTTACGTTGGAATTTGTATTTACCCAGGAACGTAAACAAAACTACATATTATGATAACACAGAATATACCGAACTATATTTTGTAGCAAATAATAATGAAAGGTTTTACTAATCATTATTCAATTCGCATTGCGTATAAACAAAGATGTTTAATCAAGTTATTATTAATCAGTATGACAGGTACGAAACAAGTTTTAACCTTCAAAATTTTGACAACTAATCTTGTTCATAGATCAACAAGAGAATCATAGACAATCGATATTATATTTTAAGAAAAAATAATAATTAATTTACTCAAACACTCGAAAACTTCTAACTTCATCAGTAATAAGTTGTCTATGATCAAACAATGAAAAGTTCTTTGCAATACAATGACATTTCAAAATGCAAACAACATAATTATTATAGGTTATGTATGAGGATACATGAACATAACATTAATATTAAAGGTCAATAGTAGACATTATGATGTGAATGTAAGTATGGAAATGCTAAGTGCACACACATTGATTCAACTCTAATATTATCAACTAGTATTAATGAAAACCCAACTTGACATGACAGAAAAAAGGATACTGCACCGAAAACGAAATATTTTAAACGTTGAGCGCCAAATGTAACGTATGCAATTTTAGGTAGGTACATTCCAATGTTTAAAAGGAAACGGTAGAGCTGAGATCTCATCTCAAGATTGTGGGAATAATTTCCTGTCAAGTAAGTTAAGTGATCATAAATAAAAGAGTGAGTTCTTAATGGAAAATATATTGAAACATCAAAGCAACTACAAAGGAGTACAGATGATAAACATGTAATCATAGAAATAAATATAGGCACATACCCGATGGACTCTTGAATTAAACTAAACTAACTTAACGTGAAACGAAAGAACGACAACGAATGGCGAACGAAGACTTGCTCTCGGCAGCGGGGAACGGACCCGGGACGGAGGCCAGGACATCCTTCTCTTAGTGGAAGCAGGAGGACGCATCTCCTTCAATGGACGCCTGCAGGGGCATCAGGCCTGCAGCACGTGGTAGTCGACCAGACTTGTCTTACAGACTTCGGGAACAGCAATCCGTTCCTTCGCGACGCGGGAAAACTCAGCCATCAACTACTAGCCATAGCTAGGACCGATCCATTTACGGTTTCAGTTCCGAAACACGAGTATACAAATATGACCAACGGCCAACACTGGATGAAAAGCGGGATTCCATAATCCCCACTAGAAATAATAATCAACACGAACTATTCGTGAAAGGATAAACACCCCGCGCCTTTTTTTAAAAGAAATAATAACTCCTATTCACATGATTAACTCAGATTGAAGCCCCTTTGAAGGAGAGTGACTGGCTCCACCGGTCAGCAGCCTTGGCTGACCGGGGAGGAAGTGACCATGAACAAAACTGTACTTCCTTCCTTCAAAATATTGCCAGAGTTCGAGAAAAAACACCATAGACAAAATAAACCCAATTAAGCAATTAAGCAAGAACTTCTCTTGTCACAAATATTTATGTGACAATACTTACAAGCTATAAGCAAGCTGTTCATATTATTTCCTCTATTTATAACCATATTTTAAGATCATTCGCACGATCCGCATTTTTCTTTTAATTTTAACTTACCATTGAATAATGTTATTATTTTTATTTTCATTTTTATCTCTATTTCTATGTTTACTTTTATTTTTATTCTTATTCTTATTTTTATTCCCCATTTCGTTTATACCTAGTTATCTTATAAATTTTGCTAAAATAGTCTGTTCTGTTTTCAATATTAATTTTTGTATATTTACAATAAGGAATGTATATACTACCCAATATAGAAGATACACTCCTACACTCTCCTTACCCATCTTTATCTCGCTATCCCCCCTCCTCCTGTACTTTATGCTCACTTTTGTACATTATTCTATCAATTTAATATCGTACATGTCATTCATAATACACTACTCTTCAGTTATACTCATATATTATAACCAAATTGTACCCAACTATTACTCAACTAAATTAAAATGTTAAATATTATATACCAAAACTGTAGAGGACTACGTACTAAAACTGAGATTTTTCACAATAATATTCTTTTGAATGACGATTGCTTCATTTTCGGTATATCTGAGTCTTGGCTTATTGATTCTATTTTAGATCCGGAACTGGCACCAACTGAATTTTACAGTATTTTTAGACGGGACAGGACAAATAACATTACAATTAATAGCATTAATACCCAATCAGATTCTCGTCGAGGCGGTGGAGTCATGATCATAACTCATAACAATCTTAACGCATACCCTCGCGAAGACTTGGTCTGTAATGCTGAATGCATTTGGGTAACTATTCCCCCGTCTAACTATACTTCAAAACGTACCATTCATGTTTCTTGTCTATACTTACCACAGGGACATGGATATGAAAATGCTCTCAGTTCATTCCTTTGTTTGCTTGCTAACGTCAAAGATCAAAACCCAGATGATATTATTTTCGTAATTGGCGACTTTAATATGCCCACCATAACATGGAAACCACAAGATAATAATTCACACTTAACACCTGAAAATTTAAATTCAATTACTTCCTTACTTACTGACACAATCCATTACTCTGAACTGAACCAATACAATTCCATCAAAAATGCCAATAAACGTATACTAGATTTAGTTATCTGTAATGAGGAATGCCTTGTATCTCAAGCATACAACCCTCTTGTCAAAGAGGATTTACACCATCCATCGCTCAAAATCATACTACAATTAGACACACTTCCAACTATCAATGCTCCACCAAAAGAAATTTGTCGGTATGATAAAGCTGATTATGATTTAATAAACCAACACCTGTCTAAAACAGACTGGTCTTTTACTCACGATAATGCTGACGTTGACGAAGCAATTTATACTTTTTATGACATTTTAAATAACACCATTAACCAGTTTGTCCCCAAACGTTTCATCAAAAAGAAAAAATTTCCCAACTGGTACTCACCTCCCCTAATCAAAATCATAAATGAGAAACAAAGACTACACAAAAAATGGAAATCAAATAATAATCCAGTTGATTACATAGAGTTCTCTATCAAACGAATACAACAAAAACACTTACAGAAACATTGTTACACCCAATATATAAATTCAGTTGAGTCTAGTATTCCAACTAACAATAAAAGTCTCTGGAATTACGCTAAGAACAAAAATAGGACAAATGGCATACCACAAATCATGAACCTAAAAGACGAGTCAGGCACCGGTGCTCATCAAGTGTGCCAACTGTTCTGTAAACACTTCCAATCTACTTACGTAAGCGATGAGGGCACGGATGATCCCAGTAATATAGATAATTCTACCTGCGTTAATAATAATAACCCGATCGGGGACGTACAAATAAGCAACTCATTGGTCAATAAATACTTGAATGAATTGGATGTTACAAAGGGTGCGGGTAGTGATGGTATCTCGCCATTTTTTATCTCAAAATGTGCCAAAAATCTTGCATTTCCTTTAACTAACTTATTTAACATGTCTTTAAAAAAAGGAATATTTCCTACAAAATTCAAAGAAGCCATTATAATCCCCATCCATAAAACTGGTTCAAAAAGTAACATTGCAAACTATCGCCCAATCTCAATACTCACAGTATTTAGTAAACTCTTTGAGCGTATTGTGTACGATCAAATTTATATAACTATTGTCCGCAGCATACAAAATCAACAACATGGTTTTTTACAAAAAAGGTCAGTAATAACAAACTTAGTCAACTTTACTGAATACTTAACAAGCAATATGGATAATGGACACCAAGTAGATGTTATCTACACAGATTACTCGAAAGCTTTCGATAAAGTTAACCACTCTATCCTCATTAAAAAATTACACCAATTAGGAATCCATGGCGACTTACTTAGATGGCTAACTTCATATCTGCAGAAAAGACTACAGTGCGTATCAGTTGAGGGAACTAAGTCTAGTTTCTTAACTGTGCCCTCTGGCGTACCGCAGGGTTCCCATCTGGGACCATTACTGTTTAATGTATATATATTTGATATTTATAAATGTTTTTTACATGCTAACTACCTTGCATATGCAGATGACAAAAAAATATACTTAGTAATCAAATCTATCAATGACTGCATAAAACTTCAAGAAGACCTAAATCGTCTTTTTGCATACTGTAAATTAAACAAATTAATCATAAACATTTCTAAGTGCAACAAATTATCTTTTACGCGCAACAAAAATAAAATTTATTTTAATTATAACTTTCATGATACACATATCAATGAAATAGAATCAATCCGTGACCTTGGGGTAGTACTGGATGTAAAACTAAATTTTATCAAACACATTAACGAAGTAATCAACAAAGCCAATAAAATTTTGGGATTTATAATTCGTATATCTAAACCTTTTCGCAATATTAAAACCATGTATATCCTTTACACCACGTATATCCGCCCCCACTTAGAATACTGCACACTAATTTGGGCACCGTTCTACCAATGCCATATTGACAGAATCGAAAGTGTGCAAAACAAATTTTTTAAACACATAAATTATAAATTTAATTTACTCTTTGCAAATAACACCGAATCCTTAAAATTTCACAACTTTACTCCACTTCAAACACGTAGATTAATATCTGATCAAATATTTTTATACAAAATTCTGAATAACGGCCTGGACTCTCCTGAACTCGTAAATTATTTAAGAATTCACATACCTACAAGGCCAACCAGACAAAACCATTATTTGCCCGCGTGCAGAACCAACCTTAGAAAAAATTCTCCAATCCCCCGTATATGCGCGCAATATAACACGCAATTTAATAATATCGATATTCTTAATAATACTCTTGTGAAATACCGAAACGAAGTCAAGCGCACGACCACAAATATTAATTAAATTAATGTACAGTTATAGAAAAGGTACAACATGAGCGTCTCCTGTCCCCATCCCATCTTCCTCTGCCTCTTGCCCTTTCCTATTCCTTCTTCCTTCTAATATATTTAAATGATTTTTATTTTTTTATTTTTTATTTTTTTTGTTAATTTCATTTTCAGTTAATGGTTATAACCAATTACAATCTTGTATTATATCACATTAACCAACATTAGCATAAGAAACTATTTTGGCTTACCTCATATGTAACCTCTTGTATAACTAATCCTGTAAAAAAATGCTGTTTGTTTCTTACAATAAATAAATAAATAAATAAATAAATAAATAATATCTGTCCACTTATAGCTCATGTGATGTAATGCCAGTCCACTTATAGTTCATGTGACATAATATCTGTCCACTTATGGTTCATCTTTCCGCTTATTCTTCAAGGGACAAAGTATCTGACTATTCAGAATTGGTCACTAAACCATTTAAAGAAAATGTCTGTTTTCAGAGTTCATGCATACATTGAGATTGTGAATAAATAAGATGTTAATACTTAGTAGTAAAACAGTGTTTCCTCTCTTCATCAGGCACCTGTCAGACCACCTCTCGGAGTTAGTGGAGACAACCCTGGCAGACCTGGAACAGTCCAAGTGCATCAGCGTTGAGGATGAGATGGACTGTCAGGCCCTTAACCTCGGCATGATCGCGTCCTATTATTACATCAACTACACAACCATCGGTAAGACAACCTCTGGCAGCGTAGTGTTTGATCTGGCAACACTGTTCACTTCCCATTTGTGGCAGGAGTCAGGCCGACATCTGAGTCACTTTGTGGTCCGTAGCAGCGATTGTTTAAATCGCATCGGAAATATTCCTGCGTGGATGAAATTATACGCGGACATGTGCTCTAGCGCCTGTTCAATTCGAATGGTGGTCTTACAGCAGGGTGATACTGATAGTAACTTCCACTCTGGAACGTGCCGCAAGTATACTACATATGTACTTTGAAACATAAAAAATAAGAATAAAATTACATTTGATAAAAGCTATGCAACAAGTCATACAAACACAAGAATCAAAAACAGAAAATTACAGCTATTTGTAGGTTTACATGATGTGTTTAGGAGTATTGTTGAAATAAATGTTTTAAATGATCCACAAAACTTGCCAAGTTGGTATTGAATATGTCAACATCACCCAAGTAATGATTTCCCATGGTGTGAAGTCGTTGTATCGGAGAGTGGGCAATGTAGTTACGCTTATGTGTGCTGCTTTAGAATATTGTATTTTGTCGTGTTGTTACTGTGGGTGTATGTATGTTTATAAGTTGCAGGAGTTCACAACAGTCGAATTTAGAGTTAAGTATTTTTAATAAGAACGTTAAATCGTTTATTTTACGTCTATCTTCTAATGTATGTATTTTTAGAGTATTTAACCTCTCAGACAAAGACTTTTATCTACTATTAGTCCAGTCAGTGGGGGATAAAAAAGGGCTCCACCTTGCAAAAGGTTAGGTAGTAGCGATTTTCACATATGTTGTTAAGATTGGGACTCTAAAGAAAAAAAAAAGTTTTCGACCTTGGGGGGGTCGAGCTCGATCCGCCATCTTGGATTGAAGGTGCCAAAATTTGGTTTTTTCAAAATAATTATGAAGTGGTTGATTTAACAAACAAATTTCTCGAGACAAACTTAAAAACAACTAAATTACCTACATTTTTTTTTACAATGTTTTTTTTTGTAAGTCTAATAGGTAACGAGTTACAGCGGTTGAAAGAAGAAAATTTTGACAAAAAATTGTAAAACTCCAGTTTTCTTGATAAATTTTGTACTAACATATTACACAATATCATTTTAACGTATTTCTACGTTACAATATACTTATATAGCATCATCCGTGTTGCTCGATGACGTTGATTTGTTATAGTGGGATCCTAGTCTACAGCTGACTTGGCAACACTGATTGAGTCCTGGTTACAGGACGTTGCCTGGATGCTCATGTCTGCAGATGTTCTTTTCGATGAAACAATGCCAGTTCAAGTTTCACAAGAACGATTTTTAGCCAATGAAAATAACAAAGTTCAATGCTTACAAAGCAATATTGTACAGGATGATTTTACAGTTAAGCAGGCTGAAGAAGATGATGATGAGTTGATTGTCAGTACTGCGATTTCCTTGTGTTCATCATATGACGCTGTTTTCATTATTGGCGAAGACGTTGATCTCCTAGTTCTGCTGACAGCATATGTACCACCCAAAATTAGTATATATCTTCGCAAACCTGGGAGAGGCAAAACTTTTGAAAGACTGTATTCCGCGAATAGTGTGAAATACAATGAGGCGGCTGAGAATATTCTGTTTCTTCATGCCTTTAGCGGCTGCGATACAACATCGTCCTTCTTCAACCAAGGAAAAACAAAATTTTGTTCGCTTGTGCAAAACGACACAAGACTCAATGCCATGATAGGAATCTTCAAACAACATGATGCAACACCAGAAGACATAGCAGTTGCAGGAACACGCTTTCTTGTTGCTTTGTACGGGGGTGACATGGATAAGGAAACCTTGGAAGAAGTCCGCTACAAACGTTTAGCAAAGTCGACAACAAAAAGCAAATTCAATCTTGCCTCTTTACCACCAACGAACGACGCTGCACGGTACCATGCATTTAGAACGTACCATCAAGTCCAAAAATGGTATGGAATCCAAAAAAATCCAGAAAACTGGGGCTGGAAACGTGACACCAACGGGCTTGTTCCAGTAAGAATGACAAAGAAACCAGCACCCGAGACTTTATTAAAATTTATTTCATGCAATTGTAAAAAAGGATGCGGCGTTGCATGTAGCTGCAGGAAAGCTGGATTGAAGTGTTCTATTGTATGTGGGTGCTGTAATGGTCAAACATGCCGAAATTCGCCAGAGGTTCACATCGATGTCGAGGACGAAGAAGAAGAGATTTTGTCAATGGAAGCCCAGAATCTCAGTATCACAGGCAATGAGTTAGATGATGACATTGATGACGAAGACTGTTATTAAGTAACATAATTTATAGTAACATAATTCATAGTAATAATAATCTGTGAAGTAGACCTACTGGGGATACCACAATAAAAAAAAATCGACATGTTCTCTACCTTATGGTGGTGTGGAAATGAGTTAGCAAAATTATTATAATTATGTAATGAATAACCCGAAAAATTTACAATGTTGGGAATTTCATCATTTTTTAGAAAAATATTCACATTTCCGCCACTGTAACTCGTTATCTATTAGACTTACAAAAAAAAACTTTGTACAAAAAATGTAGGTAATTTAGTTGTCTTTAAGTTTTCCTTCAACAATTTGGTTGTAAAAACGACCACTTCACAATTATTTTGAAAAAAACAAATTTTGGCACCTTCAATCCAAGATTGTGGGTCGAGCTCGACCCTCCCAAGGTCGAAAACTTTTTTTTTTCCTTAGAGTCCCAATCTTAACAACATATATCAAAATCGCTACTACCTAACCTTTTGCAAGGTAAAACTCCCCACTGACTGGACTATATGTGTTCCTTTGAGAACTGTCAAAATGTGATAATTTTTGTGTTATTTACGAGTTTTGCTAAAAGCTTCATAACTCACGTTTTGGGAAACGTAGCCTGATTCTAAAAAATGTTTTGGAAAGATTATGAAATCCACTATCGCATTGTGTTGTTATACGTAAATATTTGCGTTTCTAAATATACATTTTATGAAAACGTCAAAAATATGTAAAAATCGCTTACAATTATTTCAAAGCCTTGAAAAATGTACTTTTTTCTGAGTATCATAAAGAAATAACACTTTATATATTGAAGAAATATAATTAAAAACTATTAGTCACCTCAAAATATTAACCGTCCAAACTAAAATATTTTTAATAAATTATTTAGAAACGCAATAAATTATGAACGAACAAGATGACAGATCCAATCGGCTTAGATAATGCAACTCTACATTCCATAGATATTCTTGAATACAGACGCGTAGCGTTATTCATTATCGATACTCTGTTTTTTAAATCATGGCAATCCGTATACTAGTGATGGAAATAAATCGATTTTTGTAAAATCTCGCGCGTTTACGTGAAAAGACGTTCTAATGTCTTGACCGCTATTATCATATTTACGTCTTTTGACGTTCTAATGTTCTGAGTGGTTAAGTCTTTGACAGGGATATTTAATTTAAAATTTATTTAATTACATTTATTCATGATAATTGATTCTGCAGATTTTCTGCTCTGACTTTCAACAGGTTAATTATTGGAGATCCACCAATCATCTTATTGGAAATTTGCTAAAAGATATTGAATGACATTGCATGCTGAAAATAGTTTTATTGAAATTATTTTTAATATTCTTTTTTTATGAAAGCTTTAAGCTTTTCTAATTTATGTAACTCTATTTTGTAGAATTGTTCAGCCTCTCGCTGACGTCCAAGACTAAGATCCGAGGACTTCTGGAGATCATCTCGTCGGCTGCGGAGTATGATGATATCTGCGTCAGACACCGGGAGGACCAGCTCCTCAAAAGCCTGTCCAACAGGTAAATAATATACACAAAAAAAATTATTTTTATTCCAGTCCTTTGTCGACTTAACCCTTAGAATGTCATTCTTCCGCGAATTATGCTGCTTTTTTGCCGAGGGTAAAATGCCAATTGCCCGCCGTCCTCCGGCCAACACTATTTTCGTAATAACTTACTTGATTTTAGCAAAAAGATGTATTTGTAAATTATACCGTATTTTCCGATAATGTATTAACCCATTGGCCTCAAACGACGCCGTCCCGGCGGGTCTGGTGTCGTCGGCTTAAAAACGAAAAAGGGATACATTATTGACATCTGTGTTTAAAATTTTAAATGCCAATCGCTTTGTAGATAATTAAGCATTCATTTCGTAGTAATTGGCAGGACTCCGTTGGTACAGTTTTTTCCTGATATTTACGATTGAAATTTTGTTATATTTCAGCGTCATTGAATTTTTTTAAAAATAGCGTGTGGTTCGGGAATTGACAAGCTTGTTCGTAAAATGCGTGGTGGGCGGCTAACATCAGCCCAAATTGAAATAAAATACATTATGGTCATAAGTATGATTAATGTAAAACTTTTCTTAATCCAATTATAAAAAAAAGAAAAAAAAAAGGTTTTTATAAAAAAAAATATTTTTATATCCTCGTTTAATCATATTATTATTATTTTTTTAAAAACTGCATATATTTTTTGCATACCTTAATTCAATGAACGAGTAAATTTAAAAAAATTGTTTCGTTTGCATGTTTACTTTAAAAGTTATGTAAGATTTAGTACACCACTGCAGATTTAAAACTTCGGTACAAAACAATTCGGAGGCCAATGGGTTAATATATTTATAAAAACTTTATGTATATATCCTTTTTATTATGGATAAAATAAATATTGTATATATTCTTTATATATAAAACCAACCAGTTTCGGTTCACCCTGAACCAGGGTTATATGAAATTTAAAAAATACATTATTTTCTTGCCAGATGAATAAAATATATTTTAGAATGCTAGCTCATATTTTAAGGTTAAAATACCTTCAAAGGTACTATGGTGAGCTACTAACAAATCCACGGTGGATTAGCCGGCATTAGACGGGTACAAATGTCAGAAATGACTTGGGTTCTTGAATTGCAGATTGCCCCACAAGCCGACAGCAACAGGTGGCGGTGCCCCCAAATACAACGATCCCCACGTCAAGGCCAACCTGCTGCTCCAAGCGCACCTCTCCAGGATTCAGCTCTCGGCTGAACTGCAGCAGGACACAGAGATCGTGCTCTCCAAGGTAGGCTTTAACGGGTCCACTGCCGACTCTTACCATTTGGCTGTGAATATTTCGAGTAACTCCGCACCTGTCAATTGGCGTTATGCAATTTTTAAGTAATTGAGTTGTTTTAAATTTTTTAATAAGTCCTTTCTTCTCTTCATATAAGAATCAAATGGAACTTTAAATAGGTTTATTTTAATAGCATGCATGACATGTTGTGGGAGTTTGTTCCATGCTTCCACTACTCTATGTTAGTAGAATGGATGACATGTTGTGGAAGTTAGTTCCATGCTTCCACTACTCTATGTTAGTAGAATGGTTGACATGTTGTGGAAGTTAGTTCCATGCTTCCACTACTCTATTTTAGTAGAATGGATGACATGTTGTGGAAGTTAGTTCCATGCTTCCACTACTCTATTTTAGTAGAATGGATGACATCTGTCACCAATTCTTGGATAAACCTCAAAGTACATCAGTTCAGTTTTTTCTCAATCAGGGAAGAATTTTATTTTTAATTTATTTTAACTCTCAAATGTCTAAAAATTTAATATTATGTGTTATATTTGCAGGCGATCCGCTTGATCCAGGCGTGCGTAGACGTGGTCTCCAGCAACGGTTGGCTGTCTCCGGCCGTGGCCGCCATGGAGCTGGCGCAGATGGTCACGCAGGCCATGTGGGCCAAAGAGTCATACCTGCGACAGCTGCCCCACTTTACTCAAGAACTGGTCACACGCTGCACGGAGAAGGTCAGTGTCAATCAAGTTCTTCCGAGATATATTCTATTCACTTCAGTGCCATCCACTTCAGTGCTATTCACTTCAGTGCCGTCCATTTCAGTGCTGTCAACTTCAGTGCTATCCACTTCAGTGCCGTCCATTTCAGTGCTGTCAACTTCAGTGCTATCCACTTCAGTGCCGTCCATTTCAGTGCTGTCAACTTCAGTGCTATCAACTTCAATGCCATCCACTTCAGTGCCGTCCATTTCAATGCTGTCAACTTCAGTGCTATCCATTTCAGTGCTGTCAACTTCAGTGCTATCCACTTCAGTGCTGCAACCCTCGAAGAGTCTTTATGATCTCCAGCTTTTTGTCCTTTTGCTCCCCTCCAGTTCATTATGCCTAAAGTTGCGGTGTTTTCCCCTGTACTATCCAGCCACCAAGTGTTGGCCTCCCAACACTCCGTAGTCCTTTATGTTTATTAGAGAGAAGCCTCTTTTGGTGGTCAGCTTTCTTCCATTACTGCCAAGTGTCCTGTCCAGCGGAATCTATTATTGTCGTTGACAGTTCTGCAAATGGTTTGCATACCATTTTCTTGTATACACTATTACGCTTTATTGACCATGTTATTTTGATGTTAAAACAACTTGATGTTGACTGTACGTTAACCACGTGTTTAATATAATTTTTTTTGTCTAGGGTATCGAGACCGTGTTCGACATCATGGAGCTCGAAGACGAAGCCCGCGGGAAACTTCTACAGCTATCAGAGCCACAGACGGCCGACGTGGCGCGCTTCTGCAACCGCTACCCCAACATCGAACTGTCGTATGAGGTGCAGGACGCCGACCAGGTCAGGGCTGGAGCTCCCGTTAACGTCAATGTGACGCTCGAGCGGGAGGATGAACTGGCCGGCCCGGTGATTGCACCATACTTTCCGCAGGTACGCATATTTAATTTGTAATAATTGGATATTTGATTCAGTGACATTTTCATGTAAAACCTTTATGTTACCTAAAGGGCGCTTATGGTTAACAACACTCAAAACCATACGCTTGGAGCCAGTGGAACTTTGACACTCCCAATAATTGGGGAATGCTGTCTAAAAGAAGTGAGGGAGGGATAGGTATGAGGTTTTACCAAGCATAGTTAAAGCCATATAAAGTAGTAAACAAATTAATTTTGAATGAATTATGCATGACAGCTGTTTCATAATGTTTGATAATGCCTTCAGAAAGCGAAACAGCTGTCACGCGTTATAACTTGTGTATAAGTAAATGTGTTTTATTTATAAATTTAATAAAAATATTATTGAATATGTAAAAGAATAACAATATTTAAAAGAAAATGTATGCTGCTAATTTAAATTTATCAACATGTTTGTAGCATTGATGAAATGATGTGGAAGTTTGTTCCATGCATCCACTACTCTGTATGGAAGTTTATTCCAAGCATTCACTACTCTGTATGGAAGTTAGTTCCATGCATCCAATACTCTGTATGGAAGTTTGTTCCATGCATCCACTACTCTGTATGGAAGTTTATTCCAAGCATTCACTACTCTGTATGGAAGTTAGTTCCATGCATCCATTACTCTGCATGGAAGTTTGTTCCATGCATCCACTACTCTGTATTGAAGTTTGTTCCATGCATCCATTACTCTGTATTGAAGTTTGTTCCATGCATCCACTACTCTGTATTGAAGTTTGTTCCATGCATCCACTACTCTGTATTGAAGTTTGTTCCATGCATCCACTACTCTGTATTGAAGTTTGTTCCATGCATCCATTACTCTGTATTGAAGTTTGTTCCATGCATCCACTACTCTGTATTGAAGTTTGTTCCATGCATCCACTACTCTGTATTGAAGTTTGTTCCATGCATCCATTACTCTGTATTGAAGTTTGTTCCATGCATCCATTACTCTGTATGGAAGTTTTTTAATGTCCACAGAGATTGTACATTTGTGTTGGTGGTGAAGATTTTCTGATGCCAGGGCAACTAGTCTATCTTGTCTTCGTCTGTTTGGTCGTCGAACTGTTGCCACTGCTCTCTGACCATTTGTGTTGTTTGCAGAAACGCGAGGAGGGGTGGTGGGTGGTGATCGGCGATCCCAAGACCAACTCGCTGGTGAGCATCAAGCGCGTGGCGCTCGCGCAGAAGGCGCGCGTCCGACTGGAGTTTGTGGCAGGCGCGCCGGGTTCTCACGCCTACACGCTTTACTTCATGAGCGACGCCTATCTGGGCTGCGACCAGGAGTACCGCTTCAGCGTCAGCGTGCAGGACCACATGGAGCAGGATGACAGCGGATCAGATTAGGCCTCCAATTTCAAATAAACAAGGAACAAAAAGAACGGATGAATTCAAAAAATGATTTTTTTTTCAATTCTTTGTACCAATGATAAATATTTGATTAATTTTATGTTAAAAATAAATAATTTTAAGTGATTTGTTTTGTTTCATTTTTATTCTGAAATTAACATTGATAATAAATTAGTTGGCGCTGTTGAAACTGAATGGAGTGAGGAGGAAAGATTGATGGGTAAGAGGAAGGTTGCGAATTATCTGTCTACTGCTTATTTCTTTTGCTATGCAATTTTTCAATTTATTTTTCTTTGTTTTTAACATTAACTCCCCACAGGAGGTTTTGAAGAAGATACTATCCCTCGAGGCCTGTCATCTTTGTGATGCTGTGTGGAGGGTATTTTTGAGGGAAAGGGAGGAGTGAACCATGTAGGATGGTTGAAAAGAGCCACAGCCGAGCTGTTGAACTCGAGAGCGAGTCGTAGAAGTGACGCGTTCTCTTGTGACAAATTTCAACTGTGTGGCTTGTTTCCCGACAGTGTACCGATGCTGAAGGGATCAAAGACGGTAGTTCCATTAAAATATCGGTAGAACAAGGACTTGAGTTGAGACCATCGTAAGATGTATGTCTGTAGAACGAATGGCAGATGACAGGGCACTGGAGTGAGAGTGCGGGTGAGCGAAAGCAGTGTCAAGAGTCGGACCGAGGAACAGGTGGAGAGACTGGTGCAAGAGGATTGAAGCAACACTCGAAGTATGGAGGACTGGTAGCGAAAGGCGACTTATCCATTTTATTTCTGACATTTACAGCCGTTCTCTGGTCTCGGTGGGATTGGGAAATTCCAAGGAGCCAGTTGCTCGCAGTTCTTAGGTCTTATCTTCCCAATACTATCGAGGATCTCCCGGTCCCTTTCTGTCAACGGAGGAATTCCGTGCATGTAGTTGAAAAATTCCGGAACACTCATAACCTCACGAATTTCTTCCGGCAGCTTATGAACAAAATCTGGTTGATTGTGTTCCGGTAAGTCTTGAGAAGATTCTGGCTGCTTATGACAACGTTCTGGCGCTTCGTGGGGTGATTGATGCTTATGACATGTTTCAGGCACTTCATGACATCCTTCTGGTTGATCATGACATGGTTCAGACACTTTATGACATCCTTCTGGTTGATTATGACATGGTTTGGGAACTTCTTGTTGCTGGTGGCAAGATTTAAATACTTCTGGTTGTTGTTGACATGTTTGTGGTGCTTCTGGTTGTTTATAACATGCTTCGGAGTGTTTGTAACTGGTCTCTGCCTGCATTTGGACTTGTTCCGGTTGATTATGACCTGAAGAAACCAATTGTCTACGCAACAATGGTTCTGATCGGTGTAAATTCCAAAGATTAGAAGATATTACAGGACGACTGGACGACAGACAGCCACAAGAATACTGGGGACTCGTTATGCATGCTGAATTAACACACTGAAAAAAAAACATAGTATGAAGAAATAATTTTTAAAAAAAGAAGCAAGGTTTGAATAGGTTGCATAAAACTCTAGAATCAATTTATAGAAGTCCATATTATTGTGTAATTTACACATGGCTGATAGATATTAAAAGAAACTCCATTAATGTAGGACTGAACGCAGTTGGAACTAACAAAAAATTGTCCAAAGAAGCGAAGCTAACAATCCACAAAGTTCAGTTCAGTTCCACAGTTCCTGCCATTAGTGCCTCTCCTGAGGTCAGAAACGGGACTGAGGATGGGCTGATCGTGAATTGGTGACCTTCCGCCCTGCCTCCAGGTTCTCCGATGCTTTCTCCTAATGGTCTCCCCAACTTACATCTTTCGTCGAGGCACAACCGGTTTCCTGTCTTAGAGGCGCTGAACCTGATCCTCGTGAAACCTATCCAATGCCCTACTTTCTCCCCCTAGGACTGCCTGGGAATGGGTGACGACACCCCACACTACAAAATGAGGTGCACATTTCACCATTTTCTTTTGTCTCATAATTTTTCTTTTTTGCAGGTGGCTGTAAATTATTATTATGTACTGCCGTTCCTCATCCAGAACATATATATTATGTGAGAGACGACATGTCGATTCTTGTCATAGTGGTCTGATCCTACTTCCTTTTTCCTGTTTTGGTAATCCTGGGATGACATCATCTACTCGCTCTGTGATTGGTTGTTTGTTTTGTCACCGGCAGTTGGCGTCTCGCGTCGTTTCATTTGTCAATTGACATCGAAATTCTTTCGAATGTGGTCGAATTATCTCGCGCTAAGTTTTTTCAAATACATAAGTGCTGAGATAACTAAAAACGAGTGAAATAACTTCCTTGAGAGTGTTTCCTTTTCGTGAAAAGAAAAAATAGTGCTTTGTGTAGATTACGCGTTGTGCATTTGGCGGGAAGAACGCAGTATAACGGTCAGATTTGTTGCGTCATAATGTCTACCGTAGTTCCGACGAAATCTACGCACAAACGCCGTAGCGAGGATATCGATTCCTCCTCTACACACAGACGTCGCAGCGAGAATTCGGATTCGTCTTCGAGTTCGGGTTGTTCGCGGCCTAAAAACAAAAGGCGCAAAAAGAGATCGCAAAAGAAGATGCTCAAGAAATTGACGCGCCAGTTAAGCGATCTGCAGCGTTTCGTGTTTAGGCGAGATGCCGCGGCCGCCGGCAATTCTGACGCAAGTGAGTTTGAGGGTTCCGAAATTGACGGCGAGTCTTTGTCAAACCCTATAGACGCGCCAGGCACCAGTGCTTGTGGTACATCCGCTGCTCCGATTTTTCGTGTGCCGGATCCCACAGTTGCATTAAAGGAACCGTTAATGGGAGCACCGACAGATGCTATGTTAAAGATGGTGGAGCGCCTTCAAAATTTTGATACTCCCGGTTGGTGTAACGTACGCTACGCAAAGGCATTAAAAGAATATGCAGCAGACCCGGGATTCAAAGAGTTGGAAGTAAATTGCGAGCTCAATTCCCTCACGCCGGCATGTGCTCAACTCACAGGAATGGAAAGGGCCTTTGCAGCAATCACTCACGTGGCGCTCCAACAAAGGCAGGTCATCCAGGACTCTATACAGAGCGTCCTAACCTGGAGCTGTCAGCCTGACACCGAACTTTCGCCGAAGACCCTAGCGGAGAAATTTCAGGATGTCCTTGGGGGAAGTATTGCAAAAAACGATGCAATCCTTCAGGTAGCTTGTGGGAAGCGGGCGGAAATCGTTGAGCGGCGACGCCATCGTATCCTGGAGTTGTGCAAAACTCCATCGGAGAAATCAGCCCTGGATAAAATTCCTCCAACGGTATCGCACCTTTTTAATGAAGACAAGCTTGTCTCCCAGTTGCAGAGACTTGGTGGGGCAAGCAAAGTCTTCAGGGCTCAGATCTCGCAGACCCCAAGGGTTGCGAGATCTGACTTGGAATCTGTGTCAAGGCCAAAAAACAGAACACAGACTCAATGTGCTTCTGCAGGAAATCTGGGTTCCACCCAATTTCCATATCAGTACCGGCGGGCAGACCCCGGTCACCACTCTGGCCCTTCCTCCTCTTCCAGCAGAGGACGGAAATTTCGGAGGCCGACGGGGCGTGGGCAGACCTCGCACCGTCGTCCCCGAAACAATTGACAATCAGCCCAGGCGATTTCAGGGAGGGCAATTGCGAAGTTCTTTAGAACAATGGCGTATCGCAAATGCCCCCGACTTCGCCCTAAAAATCCTCAATGGCTATCGGATCCCATTTTGGTTGAGACCTCCATTGTCCAGACCCACTCAGGTGAGGTTGCACAATTTCACCACAAAACACACACCCGAAATGGACATACAAATAAAGGAGTTGCTGAAGATGGGAGTGCTGGAACCAGCACCCATGAATCGGGGTTTTCTCTCCCAGATGTTTCTGGTGCAGAAGAGCGACGGGACCAATCGTCCCATCATCAATCTGAAAGTGTTGAACGATTTTGTGCGAGGGAAAAAGTTTTCCCTGATCTCCCACTTCAAAGTACCCGACTTTTTGCAACCCGGAGACTATATGACAAAAGTAGATCTGGCGCATGCGTACTTTCATATACCAGTGGCAAAGACCCATCGACGTTTTCTGCGTGTCGTGTACAGAGGTCAATGTCTGCAGATGACATGTTTGCCCCAGGGCTTGAGCAGTTCCCCTCAAATTTTCGCAGCAATAACCAATTGGATCGCAGAGATCCTTCGAAAAAAGGGCATTCGAGTTATTGTGTACTTGGACGATTTTCTCCTGGCTCATCAGAGTCAAGAAACTCTCCGACTGCAGACACTAGTAGCGTTGGATTTCTTACAGTCGCTCGGCTGGACCATCAACATAAAGAAATGTGTTCACCTACCGACACAGGCGATAGAATATCTGGGAGTGTTATGGAACACTGGTCTCAATCAGAAGATGCTAACCAGGAACAAGTGCCGGACAATATGGAAGTCGTTGCAAAAGATTACGACAAGGAAGGAATGGTCCCTGAGGGAGGCGCAGAGCATCCTAGGACAACTGAACTTTGCAGCGTTTGTGGTTCCCAGGGGTCGCTTGCACTGCAGGCAGATGCAGCTCCAGTCACTTGCCATGACAAAGCTCCCACTCCGGAAGAAGGTACCTGTAAACCTTGCAGTACTGGAGGATCTAGATTGGTGGAGGCACAACGTGAGTACGCATTCCCTTATCCATTTCCCCAAAGCATGCCACTTCATTGCGACAGACGCAGCAGACAGCGGGTGGGGGGCGCAGGTAGACGACATCCCACTCTCAGGCTGTTGGACACAACAACAAACCAAATGGCACAGCAACCTAAAAGAAATGTTTGCTATTCTCCATGCATTGAAGTACCAGAGAGCCAGTTTGAGCAATTCTACTTGTCTCATTCAATCGGACAACAGAACGGTACTAGCATATCTACGCAACGAAGGAGGTACAAAATCAGTGAACCTCCTTCAGTTAACGTATCAGATTCTGGAAGTAGCGGACGCGCACAACATAAGGATGGAAGTGTATTACCTCCCGGGACGATACAATGGACTCGCCGATCATCTTTCCCGAGGGACCTTGTTACCAGAATGGCACCTTCTACCTACAGCGACCGACCAGATATTCTGCCTTTGGGGCAGACCCATGGTGGACCTATTTGCATCCAAGAGAGCTCATGTTGTAAACAGTTATGTATGCATAGACCCCACCGACACAGCAGCCCTATATCACAATGCTTTCAGCAGGATTTGGTGCTTCCCACTGGCATGGGTATTTCCACCGCCCTGCTTGTCGGTATTTACCTATTGGTAGTACCGAGGTGGCCCAAGGTGTTCTGGCTGCCAGATCTCCGGTCGAGAGCACTAGCTCCACCTTTACAAATAACCAACCTACTCGACAACCTGGTGGATATCTCGACAGGTCTTCACCCTCCTCAGATTCAAAAACTGGAGATGGAAGTATGGAAGATTGGGGGTGGAGAGGAGCGCTCAATGAATGGTCAGAACACGAGAGAGGCCTCCTCAATGCTGGATGGCGATCTTCAACGGTCACCGCATATAAATTAGCATGGAAGAGGTGGGGCCAATGGTGTGTCAAGAATAAGGTGGATATAGCTGATCCTTCAGGTTCCCAGTTGGCAAGATTTTTAGCCAATTTAAAACTTAAAGAAGGCTTGGCTCCTAGTACCATTGCTCTTCATAAGTCAGCCATTTCAACATTAACCAACCCAGAGTGTGAATCGCTAAGCAGCCATACCTTAGTTAAACAAGTGATGAAAGGTATAGTTAATACTTCTAGAAAGAAGAAAGCATTGCCTATCTGGGACCCTAGACAAGTTACTGTATGGTTGAAAGAAAACCTTACAGAAACAGTTACTCTGTTTGAGGCTTCTCGAAGATGCGCTGTCATTCTTTTACTCGCATCTGGACGAAGAGTGCACGATCTTACTCTGTTACGATACACACCAGACAGTTTCGTGGACAATGGGGACCATATTATACTTTGGCCAGCTTTTGGATCTAAAACTGATTCTACTACTCGTCAGCAGTCGGGATGGAAGCTTAAAGCTTCCTCAGACCGAGCTACAGATCCAGTATATTGGCTCCGTAAAGTATGCACCTTATCTAGAGTAAGAAGACAAGAATCAAATTCCATACCAAATTTATTTATTTCAACGACGAGCCCGCCAAAACCTGCCTCAAGAACAATAATTGGAGGATGGGTGAAAACAGTACTAAAAAGTGCTGGCATTGATAAATCAGCAGGGAGTACAAGGTCTGCTGTAGCGTCACTGAGCTGGTTAGAAAATTGCCCCATTGAAAAGATCCTGGAAAGAGGAAATTGGAAGAGCGAGAACACTTTTGCAAAACATTACAGAAGGGAGGTAATGGAGGGAGGTAACTCTTTGACATTGCCATCTCTCACAAATCTGTTTGAACCTATAACCTCTCACAATTGACATCAGTTCTGTCACCAAGGCGATAACAAACACTTCTCACATAATATATATGTTCTGGATGAGGAACGGCAGTACATAATGATGGAGTTTTACCTACCATTAAAACTCTTATTATGTTGCCTTCCTCATCCAGAACATATATTTAATCACTGCTTGGTGAGATTATAATTGACAAATGAAACGACGCGAGACGCCAACTGCCGGTGACAAAACAAACAACCAATCACAGAGCGAGTAGATGATGTCATCCCAGGATTACCAAAACAGGAAAAAGGAAGTAGGATCAGACCACTATGACAAGAATCGACATGTCGTCTCTCACATAATATATATGTTCTGGATGAGGAAGGCAACATAATAAGAGTTTTAATGGTAGGTAAAACTCCATCATTATTAAGTAAGATGCTCCCCGTATACCTTAACGAGGCAAAAATAAAAACATGTTCGAACGTGAAATACTTGGGGCACATTATTAATGAAGACCTATCGGACGATGGCGATATCGAACGACAAAGGAGAAGCCTAAGCATAGTGTCCAATATGATTGCCCGCAGATTTTGCAAATGCAGCAATACCGTTAAAAAAATACTATTCAATGCATTCTGTACTGGCCTGTATACGTGTGAGACATGGTGTCACTACCGAACTTGCTCGATGGAACGACTCCGAATTCAATACAATGACGCCTGTAGAATAATATTTGGATACCGACGATACAGCAGCGCATCGACGATGTTCACGGAACTAGGACTGCATGGATTTGCCGGCCTGATGAGACACCGGGTCACTGGAGCCAGAATGCGGCTAATGGCCTCCGCCAACGAGTTGGTGACCGCAGCCTACCAGCACCAAGCGCCACTCCTGAGTGAGCGCTGGGCCCAAGCGCACTCAAGACCACACCCTGCATAGTTGTCCTTATTAGTAAATTTATTATATGTATTATACAATGTAAATCTATATGTATATTTATATGGGACGTGTGGGATTGCACTAACCTCCCCACATCCTGGAATAAAATTTATTATTATTATTATTATTATTTTTACCTGTTATTGTTGATACCTTGTACATATGACCTGTTAAACTAACCAAATACATTAGATATTACTAACAAGTTACTAATACACAGCACTTGCATACTGCGAATAACATTGTATGCACGGACATTTTGAAGGTCTTGTTTTGAAATTTTAAATGTAGACTCGTTATATCAAAAAAATTAGCGTCCTGGCAGGGAAGTGGTGGGGCCTCCTCCAGTCCATAATGGAGTGCTGGTACCTACCCTGATGTATGGCAGTGAGGCATGGAACTGGCAAAGGAAGGATGAAAGCAGACTGAATGCTGTAGAAATGAGATCCCTGAGGCATAAGTGTGGTAAAACCGTGTATAATCGTGTGAGAAATGTGGAGATTCGCAAAAGAATGCAAGGCTGATGTAAGCATGATTAGTAAGATTAAGAAAGAGACGCTTCGATGGTTTCGGAATGTAGAGGCTACATGAATGCTCTGCCTACCCCTGCGATTACACTTTTTTGCATAACGTCCCTGCGCTAGGAATCAATTTCACGTAAAAGTATTGCTAAGTTAAAAATGACAAAAAAATCATTTTAACTAAATCTAATGCGAAGAGATTTTAAAGAAAAAACTTACTTGAACAATCAATATTAAAATCAATAATATTTGAGCACTTTTAATAACAGTTGTGGACATTTTGAGTCCGAATAAATTTTTTTTTAACAACTCATGTAAAATCACTTCACGCAAATACTATCCAATTATTTCTAAATTTTCAAGTTTCTGCCTTTTATAGCTAAATTCTAATGTGATTTTTCGAATACGGAAGAATTTTTAATTGTTTTGCTGAATACTGAAGTTGCTTTTGTCACATTTTTGGAAATTTATGCTGAAAGAAACAAATTTTGCAGGTTTTTAAAATAGCCAACATTGCAAAAACTATAGAATGCACTTAATATGTGTCGGATTTGTTGATTAAAAAAATGCTATGACACAATCAAGTAACAGATTTACTTCTTGCGCCAGCTGAATTTATTTTTGTAATAACTTACTTGTTTTTTGCAAAATTATGTTTTTGTAAATTGTAACGTCTTACAGATAATATGTTTATATTTTTATAAAAATAGTATACGACCTATCATAAGTAGTTTATCCGGAATAGCTTCAGTTATATAGATGATATTTTTGAAAATATCTTGAAGGACATGGAAGGATAATGGACTGGTATACGTTGTTGACGACCAGAGGAAAATGAGGAGGTATTCAGAGCATGTCACCAAACATGGCTAAAGCCATTTCAACCTACCTTTTAAAGCTGAATGATGATATTTCGCCAAGGCAATAAGAAGGAAGGGTTTTGTCACAGAATTATAACATCACATTTCAAATTCTTTAAAGATTTTATCGGTATCTGCGTGTCTGTTTGTGCGCTTCGTTCTTCTAATCTACGCAACGGTTTTTGATAGGGTTTTCACTATTATTTAGAAATTTTCTTCCGGAAGGTTTATGTATATAATACATTCATTTTATAGTTATAGAAATTAGAGAAAAACCAATGTTTTGTAATGAAGTGGTAAAAAAATATTATTGAGCGCTTACATTGCTAACGCTGGCTAAACCTTATGAGATACATCAAAATAATGTAGTACGGAATTGTATATCTTAAAAAGGCCTACAGAAAAGTCCTGGATGGTATATGTCCATCTATAAGGATAACCCCCACCAACGCCGGGTACACCTTAGCTAGTT
This sequence comes from Hesperophylax consimilis, assembly GCF_061612785.1. NCBI lineage: Eukaryota > Metazoa > Arthropoda > Insecta > Trichoptera > Limnephilidae > Hesperophylax > Hesperophylax consimilis. Next base: position 18,706,954 of record NC_142855.1, on the reverse strand, counting down.
TAATATAAATTGGGAAAAACCAATAATAATGTTTCTAAGAAATTTCTCTGTAGGTATTTACCATTACAACTCATGTTTTCCCCACTTTATGATTGATCCCCAACACTGATAACTAATATACTTAACGATAAGAAAGGTTTTTTTTAAATGTGATCAACACACAAGAGTCTCTACTGCCCATAATCATTGAAACTGTTGCATTCCTAACTGTGTGATTCTGTAAAGTAGGTACTGGCTCTTCGGATGTGGTCAATTAACATGGCTAAAATAATCTCAAGCAATGTTTTCATCCTGAACGGTGGTCTTTACCAGGGCTGTACTTAGGTTAAGGTGAGTGTTAGATACTGTCAGTATCGCCCTGGTGAAAGACCACCATTCAGAAGTTGTTTGAAACGGATTTAGCCGCATTTAGTGATCAGTGACCGGGGAAGAATGATGGGAGACGTAGCAGACGAAGGCTGTGCACTTAAATCTATGTGACTGGTACCAGTGCTATTCCGCAGAGTATTCTTGGAGATTTAAGAATAAGTGAGCTTTCTCTAACATTCAACCTTCATCTTTCCTATCTCCTTTCAAAAATGGGATGCCATGGACAGTTGGAAGTTGGAACTCTTGAAGGATATTAAAATTTATATTGTTATCAGGACATAGGTGTCGAGGTGCACTTGTGGTAAAACTATGTATGAAAAATGTGGTATTTCAGAAAGAACGAAAGGCTGATGATGTAAGCGTTGGTGATGATCAGGCTTGTAGTCACACAGACCATCAGGGAATTTAATTCCCTATGAAAAAAAATGGATTGATTATTAAATTCACTCTGCAGGAGAAGTAAAAACTTATAATCCAGCCACCAAATACATAAAAACAGAAGACTCACCAGAAATATCACTCGCATTGAGTTTAGCTCCTCAATCTTCAAATTCGGCAGCGGACTGGTGATCGGCACAATAATAATTTCATTCGCACTATGAGATTATAATCTGCCACAACCAGCTCTCAAGAGAGTAGAATATAGAATAATAATGAATTAGCACATTGTAATTCCAACAGTATTGCCACATTATTGTGACAAAAATATTTTACTCCTTTAGTCTTAAATCGACCTCTTTTGACAAACGATATAATTCGGATGAATCCATCTGATCAATGCAAAGATGACTGTAATTCATTATCACTCACCTGCAGAGCAAAATCTATACAAACTGACCAGAGATGTCTCTTCTGTCCACTATTTTTAATTTTTAATTTTAAAATTTTATTTCAAACTAATTTTAAGTCTACTGCTTTTCCAAGCGTAATGGAAAAGATTAACCCCTCAGGCCTCTGGCATATTGGACATATATTTCTTAAAGACACAGCATGAAGCACAAAAATTCCCGGGTACGAATAACCTGACAATATTTTAAAATCTCCTACTACCACCACAGTAAGCATAAAATGTTGCTTGAGTTTTGATGGAGTACTTAGCCATCCGACGAATTGAACACACTACGCCTGGGTGGGACCCAAACGCAATGTCAACTCAGCCATATACAGGTCTTACAGGTCCTACGTCTATATATTGATGCTATATATTTTTGAGGAAGAGAAAGGAGTGAACATGGATATTGAAGATACCCTTGTTGTAATGGAGGGGTCACAGAGGTCGACAAATCGTTCCGAGCAAACAGTTATCGGAACGTACCTAACAAACTTTAACCAGCTATTCCGTAACAAATTTGGAGTAAAAAATGTTATTTGCACTTTGCTCTCCGGTAAAATTTTTTTTCAATTAAAAACGAAAAAAAAAATAAAAATCCATACTCCGTCACTGTCATTGGCATTGTTTCTCGTGTTCAACAGCTGTTATTAGCAAGTGTATAAAAAGCGTCCTCGCTCTTTCATACACACTAAATAATAATAGTTAAAAATGAGACGAATGATGCCATGCCATTTCGTTGTGATTGTAAAAGCGCCCCAATATACGTACGTACATTATTCAACGAAACTCGAATAAAATATTGCCAGATGGGTTTTCAAATTTTGACATGTGGTGAAAATATGAATAAGAAATTTTTTATTAAAAAAACATGTTACCGGACAGCAAAGTGCCAATAACATTTTTTAATTCAAATTTGCTAAGGAATAGCTGGTTAAAGTTTTAAATCAAAATTTATTTTTCCAATTAAGAAGGGTTCGGTGAATGTGCATATGAAACTGGTGGTGGTCAGTACTTCCAACAAGGTTAAGAATCACTGCTCTAAACATTGCAATCCATTTGTTAAAATAGGGGAATCTATAAAACAGACCCCCTGTTTCTGCAGAAAGTCAATGGTTTTTCTTAGTACTTGGGGCTCTAGACCAGAGGTGGCAGCCAATTTCAACAGCGAGGCGCACTTGCAATTTGTAAAGGGTCAGCAGTATATGTGGACCCTGTATAGTCCGCCCAGTTTTTGAGAGACTAACTTCATTCTATCTTCGGCAGGGCAATACAAATGGTTGTTACAAACTGTTGTTAAATTAAGTACAGGGTTTTCCAATAAGAGGTGTTATTTTGAATAGCCCGCTATTTCGGTAGATGTTACTTTTGAAGCTGTAATTTTTTGACATTTGACAAGTAGAAACTACGCCATTAAAAATGGAACGATACACGCTTCAACAGCGCATTGAAATTATTAAAATTCACTTGAGTGAATCAAATACAAATCATCTTGAGTGATGAGGCCCATTTCCACCTCGGTGGCTTCGTCAACAAGCAAAATTGTCGCATCTGGGGCTCGAAAAACCCAAGAGTTATTGTTGAAAAGCCTTTCTATCCTCAACGTGTGACTGTTTGGTGCGGTTTATGGTCCGGCGGAGTCATTAGACCTTACTTTTTCGAAAATAAGGCTTGAGCAACAGTTACGGTGAATGGATTGCGCTATCGAGAGATGATTAATGATTTTTTATGGCCGAAATTGGATGGTATTGATCTGGACAACGTTTACTTTCAACACGACGGCGCTACGTGCCACACAAGCAACGATACCATTGATCTTTTACGATTAAATAGCAAAATAACACCTCTTATTGGAAAACCCTGTATTATCCTGGGATTTCTCAAACAGGTTCGCCTTTAACTATCCACAAATAATTTTTTAAAACATTCTATAATAACTACTTTGTGATGGCAAAATATTGTCAATAATTTTTATAATTTATATTCAATGTTGCACAAACCTTGTAAAACCTGATCTTATACCTACAGGGGCATTACCAAGTAACTCACTCTATTTCCATTAAAATAATTTGGTTCCATATTAAGACAAAAACTGATAGGAATGAGTTATGGGCGTTTTTGTGTGCCCAAATCAATGTAATTTATTTTACTTTGAGTCAAACTGATCAAAAATTTTCAAACATCGTTGAACAGATTATCAATGTATTTAGCCTGTATAGGGCCTAGGAGACGAAAGATCTTGTCTTAAGTAAATTTGCAATATAAAGATTTTTTATTTCGTAATTTATTAATTTTTTACAGCTTTTTATGACAATGCAACTACTTTCAGCTTGCAACATCCATCATGAGCTCTGGAGATTTTAAACACCTTTTTTAACTGTTAAAAAATAATACAAGACACGTTTTGCTAGCTTGAAAGGGAGATGTGTAAATACGAATTTTAAAGATATAAAACAATAATAATTAAGCGAAAATGGTGAAAAGAATAAAATGAGTCTCGAAATTTTTTTTGTTGCATTTAAAGATACACTGTGCATTTTTTCATGCGTATAATATATTAAATAATAAAACAAAACGTGTTTTTAATCATTTTCGGAGCTTACTTTGAGATTTTTTTTCCATCGAGGGAATTTCATATAATTAACGTTTCGGCAAAACAAATGTGTAATAACTTCAATAATAACTTTTTTTTTTGAACTTAAAAACTTTTGATAAATTTATAAATGGGTAGAAATTGGGTATGCTTATATTTTGTAAAATAAAAAAAAAACATTTATTGACTTATTTTACATTCCAGTGATTTTATATATATTTGCCGGTCTACAAAATGCATGTATCTATGGTCACTCGTCATACCCATTACTAACATATCACCCAATACTGGACATGGGGGTTGAAGATTGAATATTTTTTGAAAAAGAAACTTGAAATGTCATAACGAACAGTTAGGACGGGTTGTTTCGGAGAATTTTAACAATCCTTCAAATTTCAACGTTAATTTTCAAGTTCTGTTAAAGTTCTTTTCAAGTTCTGTTATTAACTTAGTTATGTCAAGTAACTGGCCTATAATGATATAATAACAGAAATTGAATAGTACATTCACAGAACTTGCAAATTGAAGTTGAAATTTGTTGAATTGTTAAAATTCTAGGAAACAACCCGTCGATAATATCCGTAGAGTCAATTTGTTGACGGAACAGCTCATAGAAATGGTAGTGTGTCCCCTACTGTTATAGTTACAAATATGAACTAAATGTTATTAGAAATAAATAATACCAAGCTTTATAATCAAATATAGAAGTTAACCCCTTCAGTACTGCACGTTTATTTCCACATACAGACAAAATGTTAAGCTTCATAACACATTAAGAGGATAATAGAAATGTATGAACGCGTAAAGGAAACAACTTTAAAAAAATACAGTATTATAGCTAAGATTATCTGTGACAGTTTCACTTGATTAACTTTTTTGCTTTCTTATAAAATTATTTACAAAATAAATAAAAATCAGTTTTGTGCTTGAAATTGTACGTTTCTAGACTCCGTTTGTCAAGCGATTTTAATGCCTATTACCTACAATATAAGGTATACCAAGAATATTATACACATTTTTGGCTTGTAGCTTCCTCTTAAGTGATACATCACAAGCGATACGCAAAATAAGGGGCAATTTATTTGACAAAATGAAGAGATATTAAGTTTTTTGTTCATGTTTCTCAGGAGGAATTCTGGTATTAAAAGAGTTAAGCATAGAATAATTCAAATGTACACGTCGTATATGAAACCAAAGGTTTCGACCGCAATTTGAGATACATTTTAGAACTTTGTGAATTTTTATTAATTATTTTTTATAAACAACTACAAAAAGTGAGGTAGCAGTAATGTTTATAATATATTTGTCTAATTAAATAAGCATTTGTTTTGTTATGAGTCAGTTTAGTTCAGTGTATAGACGAAAAAACGTAAGGTGAGCGTTTTTTTGTTTAAATTTTATATCTGATTTTAAAATTTAAATGTTTAAAAAAGTAAATATTTATTTTTAATTAAAAAAATGGAAAGCGTATTTAATAAGCTTTCAAAAACAGTTTTTAGTTTTCGGATACGTTCAGAAATAATCCATTTATTTGGTTTTTAGTGAGAAGCGGAAACACACATGAATTCTCCTGTCAGAAAGACAGCATCTATAAAAAATTGTCAATATGCCAGAGGCCTGAAAGATTAATATAAAAATGATCACTTACACGCGGTATCCGGAAACTCGTGGTACAAACGGGAAAATGATGAATCATTTAGAGTTATATATATATTTTTTATTTTAGCTTTCTCTTTGGACTAAATTGAGTCCGAAGTTGCGATTTTTAGGTAAAATTTAAAAAAAATCAGCTTTTTAATAAATATTTTAAATGTGTCGATTGTAAACTCGTCTCCAAAAGTTTTTGTTAACCCTTTAACTGCCGGAAAAAAAATTGAAACAAAAATACTTTTGTGGGTTCTCTATACAATTTAGATTTACAAGTTTCCCGCTTTTGCTACGTGATTCCGGACACCGTGTATAGTAAAATGTTTCGTCTTTTTCTAACCACTGTGTCAATAACATTTAAATTTACAATACTACTTCTAATAATAATGTGGTTTGACTAGTACTCGTCTAAGAACTTGTGCAAGGTTAGACGTGTTAGGACTCAGGAGATTTGTAATCCTTCTATCTAAGGTTAGTTAGTACCTTTTTCGTTTTTCTTTGTTTTGGGTATCTTATACCATCAAACACAAATCAGGCAAATTTAACAATATTTCTTCGACTACGAATCCAGAGTTCTCGGGTTCAAATCAAATATTCAATAATATTTCATATTTATTTAATATGCATTATTTAAAAAGCATGTTTTTCCTGTTACAGGTGGCATATATATAAATATAGGTATATAAAAGCACAAGCGTATTCGAATGCAAAATTGTGTCAGAATTTCAAAGCAACAACTTTTGGAGATTAAACTTTTTGAACAAACGTTTTAACTCCTTTTCTGTATAATTATATTTCCAGATGTTAGAACGAGAAGATTTTTTAATGTTATTTAACCCGCCATTGAAATTTTTTTATAACCGATAGACCACAGCTATTTGTCGACCGATGTACTAAAAATATAAATAAACCACAGCAATTTGTAATGTGCATAAGTGCATAAGTATGTATATAAATTGAAAGTAGGTCAAATTATTTTTCTGTTAATGCTCAACGAAAACCACATCTGTGATAGAGATTTAAACGGTTATTCTCTCAATGGTTTGTACGATATAAATGGTTATTATTTCAATGGTTTGTACGATATAAACGGTTATTCTCTCAATGGTTTGTACGATATAAACGGTTATTCTCTCAATGGTTTGTACGATATAAATGGTTATTATTTCAATGGTTTGTACGATATAAACGGTTATTCTCTCAATGGTTTGTACGATATAAATGGTTATTATTTCAATGGTTTGTACGATATAAACGGTTATTCTCTCAATGGTTTGTACGATATAAATGGTTATTATTTCAATGGTTTGTACGATATAAACGGTTATTCTCTCAATGGTTTGTACGATATAAATGGTTATTATTTCAATGGTTTGTACGATATAAATGGTTATTATTTCAATGGTTTGTACGATATAAACGGTTATTCTCTCAATGGTTTGTACGATATAAATGGTTATTATTTCAATGGTTTGTACGATATAAACGGTTATTCTCTCAATGGTTTGTACGATATAAATGGTTATTATTTCAATGGTTTGTACGATATAAACGGTTATTCTCTCAATGGTTTGTACGATATAAATGGTTATTATTTCAATGGTTTGTACGATATAAACGGTTATTCTCTCAATGGTTTGTACGATATAAATGGTTATTATTTCAATGGTTTGTACGATATAAATGGTTATTATTTCAATGGTTTGTACGATATAAACGGTTATTCTCTCAATGGTTTGTACGATATAAATGGTTATTATTTCAATGGTTTGTACGATATAAACGGTTATTCTCTCAATGGTTTGTACGATATAAATGGTTATTATTTCAATGGTTTGTACGATATAAACGGTTATTCTCTCAATGGTTTGTACGATATAAATGGTTATTATTTCAATGGTTTGTACGATATAAACGGTTATTCTCTCAATGGTTTGTACGATATAAATGGTTATTATTTCAATGGTTTGTACGATATAAATGGTTATTCTCTCAATGGTTTGTACGATATAAATGGTTATTCTCTCAATGGTTTGTACGATATAAATGGTTATTATTTCAATGGTTTGTACGATATAAATGGTTATTATTTCAATGGTTTGTACGATATAAATGGTTATTATTTCAATGGTTTGTACGATATAAATGGTTATTCTCTCAATGGTTTGTACGATATAAATGGTTATTATTTCAATGGTTTGTACGATATAAACGGTTATTCTCTCAATGGTTTGTACGATATAAATGGTTATTCTCTCAATGGTTTGTACGATATAAATGGTTATTATTTCAATGGTTTGTACGATATAAATGGTTATTATTTCAATGGTTTGTACGATATAAATGGTTATTATTTCAATGGTTTGTACGATATAAATGGTTATTATTTCAATGGTTTGTACGATATAAATGGTTATTATTTCAATGGTTTGTACGATATAAATGGTTATTCTCTCAATGGTTTGTACGATATAAATGGTTATTATTTCAATGGTTTGTACGATATAAACGGTTATTCTCTCAATGGTTTGTACGATATAAATGGTTATTCTCTCAATGGTTTGTACGATATAAATGGTTATTATTTCAATGGTTTGTACGATATAAATGGTTATTATTTCAATGGTTTGTACGATATAAATGGTTATTATTTCAATGGTTTGTACGATATAAATGGTTATTCTCTCAATGGTTTGTACGATATAAATGGTTATTATTTCAATGGTTTGTACGATATAAATGGTTATTATTTCAATGGTTTGTACGATATAAATGGTTATTATTTCAATGGTTTGTACGATATAAATGGTTATTATTTCAATGGTTTGTACGATATAAACGGTTATTCTCTCAATGGTTTGTACGATATAAATGGTTATTATTTCAATGGTTTGTACGATATAAACGGTTATTCTCTCAATGGTTTGTACGATATAAATGGTTATTATTTCAATGGTTTGTACGATATAAACGGTTATTCTCTCAATGGTTTGTACGATATAAATGGTTATTCTCTCAATGGTTTGTACGATATAAATGGTTATTATTTCAATGGTTTGTACGATATAAATGGTTATTATTTCAATGGTTTGTACGATATAAATGGTTATTATTTCAATGGTTTGTACGATATAAATGGTTATTCTCTCAATGGTTTGTACGATATAAATGGTTATTATTTCAATGGTTTGTACGATATAAATGGTTATTATTTCAATGGTTTGTACGATATAAATGGTTATTATTTCAATGGTTTGTACGATATAAATGGTTATTATTTCAATGGTTTGTACGATATAAACGGTTATTCTCTCAATGGTTTGTACGATATAAATGGTTATTATTTCAATGGTTTGTACGATATAAACGGTTATTCTCTCAATGGTTTGTACGATATAAATGGTTATTATTTCAATGGTTTGTACGATATAAATGGTTATTATTTCAATGGTTTGTACGATATAAACGGTTATTCTCTCAATGGTTTGTACGATATAAATGGTTATTATTTCAATGGTTTGTACGATATAAACGGTTATTCTCTCAATGGTTTGTACGATATAAATGGTTATTATTTCAATGGTTTGTACGATATAAACGGTTATTCTCTCAATGGTTTGTACGATATAAATGGTTATTATTTCAATGGTTTGTACGATATAAACGGTTATTCTCTCAATGGTTTGTACGATATAAATGGTTATTATTTCAATGGTTTGTACGATATAAATGGTTATTCTCTCAATGGTTTGTACGATATAAATGGTTATTCTCTCAATGGTTTGTACGATATAAATGGTTATTATTTCAATGGTTTGTACGATATAAATGGTTATTATTTCAATGGTTTGTACGATATAAATGGTTATTATTTCAATGGTTTGTACGATATAAATGGTTATTCTCTCAATGGTTTGTACGATATAAATGGTTATTATTTCAATGGTTTGTACGATATAAACGGTTATTCTCTCAATGGTTTGTACGATATAAATGGTTATTCTCTCAATGGTTTGTACGATATAAATGGTTATTATTTCAATGGTTTGTACGATATAAATGGTTATTATTTCAATGGTTTGTACGATATAAATGGTTATTATTTCAATGGTTTGTACGATATAAATGGTTATTATTTCAATGGTTTGTACGATATAAATGGTTATTATTTCAATGGTTTGTACGATATAAATGGTTATTCTCTCAATGGTTTGTACGATATAAATGGTTATTATTTCAATGGTTTGTACGATATAAACGGTTATTCTCTCAATGGTTTGTACGATATAAATGGTTATTCTCTCAATGGTTTGTACGATATAAATGGTTATTATTTCAATGGTTTGTACGATATAAATGGTTATTATTTCAATGGTTTGTACGATATAAATGGTTATTATTTCAATGGTTTGTACGATATAAATGGTTATTCTCTCAATGGTTTGTACGATATAAATGGTTATTATTTCAATGGTTTGTACGATATAAATGGTTATTATTTCAATGGTTTGTACGATATAAATGGTTATTATTTCAATGGTTTGTACGATATAAATGGTTATTATTTCAATGGTTTGTACGATATAAACGGTTATTCTCTCAATGGTTTGTACGATATAAATGGTTATTATTTCAATGGTTTGTACGATATAAACGGTTATTCTCTCAATGGTTTGTACGATATAAATGGTTATTATTTCAATGGTTTGTACGATATAAACGGTTATTCTCTCAATGGTTTGTACGATATAAATGGTTATTCTCTCAATGGTTTGTACGATATAAATGGTTATTATTTCAATGGTTTGTACGATATAAATGGTTATTATTTCAATGGTTTGTACGATATAAATGGTTATTATTTCAATGGTTTGTACGATATAAATGGTTATTCTCTCAATGGTTTGTACGATATAAATGGTTATTATTTCAATGGTTTGTACGATATAAATGGTTATTATTTCAATGGTTTGTACGATATAAATGGTTATTATTTCAATGGTTTGTACGATATAAATGGTTATTATTTCAATGGTTTGTACGATATAAACGGTTATTCTCTCAATGGTTTGTACGATATAAATGGTTATTATTTCAATGGTTTGTACGATATAAACGGTTATTCTCTCAATGGTTTGTACGATATAAATGGTTATTATTTCAATGGTTTGTACGATATAAACGGTTATTCTCTCAATGGTTTGTACGATATAAATGGTTATTATTTCAATGGTTTGTACGATATAAACGGTTATTCTCTCAATGGTTTGTACGATATAAATGGTTATTATTTCAATGGTTTGTACGATATAAACGGTTATTCTCTCAATGGTTTGTACGATATAAATGGTTATTATTTCAATGGTTTGTACGATATAAACGGTTATTCTCTCAATGGTTTGTACGATATAAATGGTTATTATTTCAATGGTTTGTACGATATAAACGGTTATTCTCTCAATGGTTTGTACGATATAAATGGTTATTATTTCAATGGTTTGTACGATATAAACGGTTATTCTCTCAATGGTTTGTACGATATAAATGGTTATTATTTCAATGGTTTGTACGATATAAACGGTTATTCTCTCAATGGTTTGTACGATATAAATGGTTATTATTTCAATGGTTTGTACGATATAAACGGTTATTCTCTCAATGGTTTGTACGATATAAATGGTTATTATTTCAATGGTTTGTACGATATAAACGGTTATTCTCTCAATGGTTTGTACGATATAAATGGTTATTATTTCAATGGTTTGTACGATATAAACGGTTATTCTCTCAATGGTTTGTACGATATAAATGGTTATTATTTCAATGGTTTGTACGATATAAACGGTTATTCTCTCAATGGTTTGTACGATATAAATGGTTATTATTTCAATGGTTTGTACGATATAAACGGTTATTCTCTCAATGGTTTGTACGATATAAATGGTTATTATTTCAATGGTTTGTACGATATAAACGGTTATTCTCTCAATGGTTTGTACGATATAAATGGTTATTATTTCAATGGTTTGTACGATATAAACGGTTATTCTCTCAATGGTTTGTACGATATAAATGGTTATTATTTCAATGGTTTGTACGATATAAACGGTTATTCTCTCAATGGTTTGTACGATATAAATGGTTATTATTTCAATGGTTTGTACGATATAAACGGTTATTCTCTCAATGGTTTGTACGATATAAATGGTTATTATTTCAATGGTTTGTACGATATAAACGGTTATTCTCTCAATGGTTTGTACGATATAAATGGTTATTATTTCAATGGTTTGTACGATATAAACGGTTATTCTCTCAATGGTTTGTACGATATAAATGGTTATTATTTCAATGGTTTGTACGATATAAACGGTTATTCTCTCAATGGTTTGTACGATATAAATGGTTATTATTTCAATGGTTTGTACGATATAAACGGTTATTCTCTCAATGGTTTGTACGATATAAATGGTTATTATTTCAATGGTTTGTACGATATAAACGGTTATTCTCTCAATGGTTTGTACGATATAAATGGTTATTATTTCAATGGTTTGTACGATATAAACGGTTATTCTCTCAATGGTTTGTACGATATAAATGGTTATTATTTCAATGGTTTGTACGATATAAACGGTTATTCTCTCAATGGTTTGTACGATATAAATGGTTATTATTTCAATGGTTTGTACGATATAAACGGTTATTCTCTCAATGGTTTGTACGATATAAATGGTTATTATTTCAATGGTTTGTACGATATAAACGGTTATTCTCTCAATGGTTTGTACGATATAAATGGTTATTATTTCAATGGTTTGTACGATATAAACGGTTATTCTCTCAATGGTTTGTACGATATAAATGGTTATTATTTCAATGGTTTGTACGATATAAACGGTTATTCTCTCAATGGTTTGTACGATATAAATGGTTATTATTTCAATGGTTTGTACGATATAAACGGTTATTCTCTCAATGGTTTGTACGATATAAATGGTTATTATTTCAATGGTTTGTACGATATAAACGGTTATTCTCTCAATGGTTTGTACGATATAAATGGTTATTATTTCAATGGTTTGTACGATATAAACGGTTATTCTCTCAATGGTTTGTACGATATAAATGGTTATTATTTCAATGGTTTGTACGATATAAACGGTTATTCTCTCAATGGTTTGTACGATATAAATGGTTATTATTTCAATGGTTTGTACGATATAAACGGTTATTCTCTCAATGGTTTGTACGATATAAATGGTTATTATTTCAATGGTTTGTACGATATAAACGGTTATTCTCTCAATGGTTTGTACGATATAAATGGTTATTATTTCAATGGTTTGTACGATATAAACGGTTATTCTCTCAATGGTTTGTACGATATAAATGGTTATTATTTCAATGGTTTGTACGATATAAACGGTTATTCTCTCAATGGTTTGTACGATATAAATGGTTATTATTTCAATGGTTTGTACGATATAAACGGTTATTCTCTCAATGGTTTGTACGATATAAATGGTTATTATTTCAATGGTTTGTACGATATAAACGGTTATTCTCTCAATGGTTTGTACGATATAAATGGTTATTATTTCAATGGTTTGTACGATATAAACGGTTATTCTCTCAATGGTTTGTACGATATAAATGGTTATTATTTCAATGGTTTGTACGATATAAACGGTTATTCTCTCAATGGTTTGTACGATATAAATGGTTATTATTTCAATGGTTTGTACGATATAAACGGTTATTCTCTCAATGGTTTGTACGATATAAATGGTTATTATTTCAATGGTTTGTACGATATAAACGGTTATTCTCTCAATGGTTTGTACGATATAAATGGTTATTATTTCAATGGTTTGTACGATATAAACGGTTATTCTCTCAATGGTTTGTACGATATAAATGGTTATTATTTCAATGGTTTGTACGATATAAACGGTTATTCTCTCAATGGTTTGTACGATATAAATGGTTATTATTTCAATGGTTTGTACGATATAAACGGTTATTCTCTCAATGGTTTGTACGATATAAATGGTTATTATTTCAATGGTTTGTACGATATAAACGGTTATTCTCTCAATGGTTTGTACGATATAAATGGTTATTATTTCAATGGTTTGTACGATATAAACGGTTATTCTCTCAATGGTTTGTACGATATAAATGGTTATTATTTCAATGGTTTGTACGATATAAACGGTTATTCTCTCAATGGTTTGTACGATATAAATGGTTATTATTTCAATGGTTTGTACGATATAAACGGTTATTCTCTCAATGGTTTGTACGATATAAATGGTTATTATTTCAATGGTTTGTACGATATAAACGGTTATTCTCTCAATGGTTTGTACGATATAAATGGTTATTATTTCAATGGTTTGTACGATATAAACGGTTATTCTCTCAATGGTTTGTACGATATAAATGGTTATTATTTCAATGGTTTGTACGATATAAACGGTTATTCTCTCAATGGTTTGTACGATATAAATGGTTATTATTTCAATGGTTTGTACGATATAAACGGTTATTCTCTCAATGGTTTGTACGATATAAATGGTTATTATTTCAATGGTTTGTACGATATAAACGGTTATTCTCTCAATGGTTTGTACGATATAAATGGTTATTATTTCAATGGTTTGTACGATATAAACGGTTATTCTCTCAATGGTTTGTACGATATAAATGGTTATTATTTCAATGGTTTGTACGATATAAACGGTTATTCTCTCAATGGTTTGTACGATATAAATGGTTATTATTTCAATGGTTTGTACGATATAAACGGTTATTCTCTCAATGGTTTGTACGATATAAATGGTTATTATTTCAATGGTTTGTACGATATAAACGGTTATTCTCTCAATGGTTTGTACGATATAAATGGTTATTATTTCAATGGTTTGTACGATATAAACGGTTATTCTCTCAATGGTTTGTACGATATAAATGGTTATTATTTCAATGGTTTGTACGATATAAACGGTTATTCTCTCAATGGTTTGTACGATATAAATGGTTATTATTTCAATGGTTTGTACGATATAAACGGTTATTCTCTCAATGGTTTGTACGATATAAATGGTTATTATTTCAATGGTTTGTACGATATAAACGGTTATTCTCTCAATGGTTTGTACGATATAAATGGTTATTATTTCAATGGTTTGTACGATATAAACGGTTATTCTCTCAATGGTTTGTACGATATAAATGGTTATTATTTCAATGGTTTGTACGATATAAACGGTTATTTTCTCAATGGTTTGTACGATATAAATGGTTATTATTTCAATGGTTTGTACGATATAAATGGTTATTATTTCAATGGTTTGTACGATATAAACGGTTATTCTCTCAATGGTTTGTACGATATAAATGGTTATTATTTCAATGGTTTGTACGATATAAACGGTTATTCTCTCAATGGTTTGTACGATATAAATGGTTATTATTTCAATGGTTTGTACGATATAAACGGTTATTCTCTCAATGGTTTGTACGATATAAATGGTTATTATTTCAATGGTTTGTACGATATAAACGGTTATTCTCTCAATGGTTTGTACGATATAAATGGTTATTATTTCAATGGTTTGTACGATATAAACGGTTATTCTCTCAATGGTTTGTACGATATAAATGGTTATTATTTCAATGGTTTGTACGATATAAACGGTTATTCTCTCAATGGTTTGTACGATATAAATGGTTATTATTTCAATGGTTTGTACGATATAAACGGTTATTCTCTCAATGGTTTGTACGATATAAATGGTTATTATTTCAATGGTTTGTACGATATAAACGGTTATTCTCTCAATGGTTTGTACGATATAAATGGTTATTATTTCAATGGTTTGTACGATATAAACGGTTATTCTCTCAATGGTTTGTACGATATAAATGGTTATTATTTCAATGGTTTGTACGATATAAATGGTTATTATTTCAATGGTTTGTACGATATAAATGGTTATTATTTCAATGGTTTGTACGATATAAATGGTTATTCTCTCAATGGTTTGTACGATATAAATGGTTATTATTTCAATGGTTTGTACGATATAAATGGTTATTATTTCAATGGTTTGTACGATATAAATGGTTATTATTTCAATGGTTTGTACGATATAAATGGTTATTATTTCAATGGTTTGTACGATATAAACGGTTATTCTCTCAATGGTTTGTACGATATAAATGGTTATTATTTCAATGGTTTGTACGATATAAACGGTTATTCTCTCAATGGTTTGTACGATATAAATGGTTATTATTTCAATGGTTTGTACGATATAAACGGTTATTCTCTCAATGGTTTGTACGATATAAATGGTTATTCTCTCAATGGTTTGTACGATATAAATGGTTATTATTTCAATGGTTTGTACGATATAAATGGTTATTATTTCAATGGTTTGTACGATATAAATGGTTATTATTTCAATGGTTTGTACGATATAAATGGTTATTCTCTCAATGGTTTGTACGATATAAATGGTTATTATTTCAATGGTTTGTACGATATAAATGGTTATTATTTCAATGGTTTGTACGATATAAATGGTTATTATTTCAATGGTTTGTACGATATAAATGGTTATTATTTCAATGGTTTGTACGATATAAACGGTTATTCTCTCAATGGTTTGTACGATATAAATGGTTATTATTTCAATGGTTTGTACGATATAAACGGTTATTCTCTCAATGGTTTGTACGATATAAATGGTTATTATTTCAATGGTTTGTACGATATAAACGGTTATTCTCTCAATGGTTTGTACGATATAAATGGTTATTATTTCAATGGTTTGTACGATATAAACGGTTATTCTCTCAATGGTTTGTACGATATAAATGGTTATTATTTCAATGGTTTGTACGATATAAACGGTTATTCTCTCAATGGTTTGTACGATATAAATGGTTATTATTTCAATGGTTT
Source organism: Hesperophylax consimilis (assembly GCF_061612785.1). Lineage (NCBI taxonomy): Eukaryota > Metazoa > Arthropoda > Insecta > Trichoptera > Limnephilidae > Hesperophylax > Hesperophylax consimilis. Next base: position 18,690,538 of record NC_142855.1, on the reverse strand, counting down.
GTACGATATAAACGGTTATTCTCTCAATGGTTTGTACGATATAAATGGTTATTATTTCAATGGTTTGTACGATATAAACGGTTATTCTCTCAATGGTTTGTACGATATAAATGGTTATTATTTCAATGGTTTGTACGATATAAACGGTTATTCTCTCAATGGTTTGTACGATATAAATGGTTATTATTTCAATGGTTTGTACGATATAAACGGTTATTCTCTCAATGGTTTGTACGATATAAATGGTTATTATTTCAATGGTTTGTACGATATAAACGGTTATTCTCTCAATGGTTTGTACGATATAAATGGTTATTATTTCAATGGTTTGTACGATATAAACGGTTATTCTCTCAATGGTTTGTACGATATAAATGGTTATTATTTCAATGGTTTGTACGATATAAACGGTTATTCTCTCAATGGTTTGTACGATATAAATGGTTATTATTTCAATGGTTTGTACGATATAAACGGTTATTCTCTCAATGGTTTGTACGATATAAATGGTTATTATTTCAATGGTTTGTACGATATAAACGGTTATTCTCTCAATGGTTTGTACGATATAAATGGTTATTATTTCAATGGTTTGTACGATATAAACGGTTATTCTCTCAATGGTTTGTACGATATAAATGGTTATTATTTCAATGGTTTGTACGATATAAACGGTTATTCTCTCAATGGTTTGTACGATATAAATGGTTATTATTTCAATGGTTTGTACGATATAAACGGTTATTCTCTCAATGGTTTGTACGATATAAATGGTTATTATTTCAATGGTTTGTACGATATAAACGGTTATTCTCTCAATGGTTTGTACGATATAAATGGTTATTATTTCAATGGTTTGTACGATATAAACGGTTATTCTCTCAATGGTTTGTACGATATAAATGGTTATTATTTCAATGGTTTGTACGATATAAACGGTTATTCTCTCAATGGTTTGTACGATATAAATGGTTATTATTTCAATGGTTTGTACGATATAAACGGTTATTCTCTCAATGGTTTGTACGATATAAATGGTTATTATTTCAATGGTTTGTACGATATAAACGGTTATTCTCTCAATGGTTTGTACGATATAAATGGTTATTATTTCAATGGTTTGTACGATATAAACGGTTATTCTCTCAATGGTTTGTACGATATAAATGGTTATTATTTCAATGGTTTGTACGATATAAACGGTTATTCTCTCAATGGTTTGTACGATATAAATGGTTATTATTTCAATGGTTTGTACGATATAAACGGTTATTCTCTCAATGGTTTGTACGATATAAATGGTTATTATTTCAATGGTTTGTACGATATAAACGGTTATTTTCTCAATGGTTTGTACGATATAAATGGTTATTATTTCAATGGTTTGTACGATATAAATGGTTATTATTTCAATGGTTTGTACGATATAAACGGTTATTCTCTCAATGGTTTGTACGATATAAATGGTTATTATTTCAATGGTTTGTACGATATAAACGGTTATTCTCTCAATGGTTTGTACGATATAAATGGTTATTATTTCAATGGTTTGTACGATATAAACGGTTATTCTCTCAATGGTTTGTACGATATAAATGGTTATTATTTCAATGGTTTGTACGATATAAACGGTTATTCTCTCAATGGTTTGTACGATATAAATGGTTATTATTTCAATGGTTTGTACGATATAAACGGTTATTCTCTCAATGGTTTGTACGATATAAATGGTTATTATTTCAATGGTTTGTACGATATAAACGGTTATTCTCTCAATGGTTTGTACGATATAAATGGTTATTATTTCAATGGTTTGTACGATATAAACGGTTATTCTCTCAATGGTTTGTACGATATAAATGGTTATTATTTCAATGGTTTGTACGATATAAACGGTTATTCTCTCAATGGTTTGTACGATATAAATGGTTATTATTTCAATGGTTTGTACGATATAAACGGTTATTCTCTCAATGGTTTGTACGATATAAATGGTTATTATTTCAATGGTTTGTACGATATAAACGGTTATTCTCTCAATGGTTTGTACGATATAAATGGTTATTATTTCAATGGTTTGTACGATATAAATGGTTATTATTTCAATGGTTTGTACGATATAAACGGTTATTCTCTCAATGGTTTGTACGATATAAATGGTTATTATTTCAATGGTTTGTACGATATAAACGGTTATTCTCTCAATGGTTTGTACGATATAAATGGTTATTATTTCAATGGTTTGTACGATATAAACGGTTATTCTCTCAATGGTTTGTACGATATAAATGGTTATTATTTCAATGGTTTGTACGATATAAACGGTTATTCTCTCAATGGTTTGTACGATATAAATGGTTATTATTTCAATGGTTTGTACGATATAAACGGTTATTCTCTCAATGGTTTGTACGATATAAATGGTTATTATTTCAATGGTTTGTACGATATAAACGGTTATTCTCTCAATGGTTTGTACGATATAAATGGTTATTATTTCAATGGTTTGTACGATATAAATGGTTATTATTTCAATGGTTTGTACGATATAAATGGTTATTATTTCAATGGTTTGTACAATATAAACGGTTATTCTTTCAATGGTTTGTATGATATACACGGTTATTCTTTCAATGGTTTGTACGATATAAATGGTTATTATTTCAATGGTTTGTACGATATAAATGGTTATTATTTCAATGGTTTGTACGATATAAATGGTTATTATTTCAATGGTTTGTACAATATAAACGGTTATTCTTTCAATGGTTTGTATGATATACACGGTTATTCTTTCAATGGTTAATACGATATAAACGGTTATTCTTTCAATGGATTGTACGATATAAACGACTATTCTTTCAATGGTTTGCAAGATATAATCGGTTATTCTTTCAATGGTTTGTACGATATACACGGTTATTCTTTCAATGGTTAATACGATATAAACGGTTATTCTTTCAATGGTTTGTACGATATAAATGGTTATTCTTTCAATGGATTGTATGATAATAACGGTTTTTCTTTCAATGGTTTGTACGATATAAACGGTTATTCTTTCAATGGTTTGTACGATATAAACAGTTATTATTTCAATGGTTTGTATGGTATAAAGCTATAACGTCGTTGTGTTGAGTTACTCGCTCTCCCCTCTCTTGCCACCTGTTGCCATAGACAATAGGAACACTCTCTAACACAATAGTTCTTATTTTAAAAACAATGTAGTCGCGAATTAGCATGTTTTGAATGATATTTCTGCATCTTAACTGATTATCTGGAAAACGATTGTTATTATATCAGAATCTAGTTAAAAATCCGTCGCCCTCTGTTGAACTCGACCGCTTCGTCAGCGATCTTGGGAAATTCCTCCTTCCAGGTGATAGTCAGCCACTGGTCTTCACCCAAAGAATTCTATAGATCAGTATTGTTCGAGGAACGAACAAGGGTTGGGATAGCCGTACTTTGAAGGGCTATTCCACACAGATAAAGCATAAATGAAGTGTATGGCTTGTGACAGGCGAATGCGAAAACACAATTCGTAAGGTTAATTCACAATCAAATTACCGGGTGGCGAATGAAATCTGCACGGTGAGACTCATCTGTCAGCACTGGGACGGTGATCGTGGTTCGTTAGCACTCGTTATTTTAAATTAAATTGCGATAAAATACGTATTAAGTGATTATTCTGATAAACAACCGGCGATGGTGAACATATTGGTTTTTACAGGACGAACGGTTTTGTGCGAATGTTCGGCTCACGGCCCTCCGTGGTTATAGCTGACGTGTGCGAATTTAAACTGTACAGTTCAAATTCTGACCATACTATTGGTATGCACACGGCCTGTCAAAAGCAATCGGCGTGACGGAACAAGTATATTGGCTGTTTGATGAATTTGGTACATCTCTTCATACATATATAGCAATATATTTATGAAGAGATGTTGGTTATGTTGCTTATGTTAGGTTAAGTAAGTCTTTTGAAAATACATTTTTCAGTCTTCTGTTTTATATAAAAAAAATGGTGTAAAAAATACATACCTAACAAATGATTTTTCAATATTTTCAGAATGTTTTTTCGACTGCTGTTTTTCGTACTAGTAATGGGCATCCTCGCGCAAGATGGTGACCCCATAGACTATTCTGCCGAATATGAAGAACCTGAAAATGTTCCAGTTTCAATCTTCACTAGAAAAGAGAACGTTCAACAGATTACGACCAAATACACCGTACCCTCAAATACGAGACCTAATAAAAAGCCTTTCCTTCAACCGACCAAAAACCGGGCATCCATCAATGGTCAGCCGTCAACTGACAATGGAAGCAGCCACCCCAAGAAAACAACAGACAACGCTGAAGAAATAGGTAATAAATACGTTATTTTATTTTCAACCCAACCTAACTACAGAGTCGAAATGAACAGAGGTGTTCATGGATGAATAAGTAATAGAAACCATATTATATTATCATCTAGTCCAACCTTACCTGACATAACGACAGAGTCGAAATGAACAGAGCTGTTCATGGATGAATAAGTAATAGAAACCATATTATATTTTCATGTAGCCCAAGCTAACCTGACCTAACGACAGAGTCGAAATGAACAGAGATATTCATGGATGAATAGGTAATATAAACCATATCATATTTTCATAGTCATACAAAACGAGATAGCATAACTTTTACGAGATCATTTCAGACTGGAATATTATATCTCTCATAATTACCCAATGGGTTAATAATGTCAATTTTGTTCAGGTACGCTCATCTCAAGTTGCAAGGCAAAGAGTGGAGTTCCTGGGAACTGCGTTAAGGCAGATGAGTGTACAACAAAACATGTCTTCAATATCGATGCAAGGTAAATTATCTTTATTGTTAATTCATTTATTTAGGTAAGTTTTTAGATTCTCACGGCCAAAAGCATTTTTGCTGTTTGTTTTTGGGGTGTTATGCCGTGTTGCGCTAACTCCTTCTTTAGCCGACGTTTCGGACAGCGTTGCAGTGTCCATCATCAGGGCAGATCCGGTAGATCCGAAGAGACACATCTTCGGATCTACCGGATCTGCCCTGATGATGGACACTGCAACGCTGTCCGAAACGTCGGCTAAAGAAGGAGTTAGCGCAACACGGCATAACACCCCAAAAACAAACAACAAAAATTTATTTAGGTGTTTAATCCAGAAGAACTGGGTGGTAGCAGGCCACTAGCGACACGTTGCGTCGTGTACGCACATCAGCAAAATAGTATGCCCGGTAGTCACGCGTGGCGCGTATACAACCCGCACGATATGTAAGTATCAATGTCGGTGGCTTAGTTGGCATCGCGTTTGGGTCTCACCCAAGCGTTGTGAGTCCTTCACCACGACACTAGCAACATTTTCCGATTACTCTGGTGGTAGTGGGAGATTTTCAATTATTATCCGGTTATTTGTCTACTAGTAACATTAACGGCAGATAATAGTAGATTTCGGATAAACGAGCAACAGATTATATATAGATACTGAGATTACACTTTCAGGATAAAGGACGATCCAGAAGAACCATGTCAAGATCCCACGGAAGTCTGTTGCGAATCACCGGGAGCTGACACCAACTTGACACCAGATACGAGTATCCAATACGATGATTCGGAAGAAAGCCTGGTCTCTGAGAAAGCACCAGAGACCCCGGGTGTCCAGGTCACTCCCCAGGTTACTTCCCAGGTCACCCCCCAGATCTCCCTCAATGTCAACTCCCAAGATGAGCCTATGTGTGGATTCGCTAACTCCAATGGAGTGGGGACAAGAACTAAATGGAGTGGAGATGAGAAGCAAGCCAAATTTGGAGAGTTTCCTTGGACTGTGCAACTTCTAGAGTAAGTTTTTTGTTTGTCATTTTGTTATAATACTAGCCTCTGTCCTGACCTCTGTCTGTACAGTGTAAAGACAGGGGAACTATGTTGTGCAGCATTGCGAGGCGGGTTAAGGTAGAGACTGTAGTGTACTGCGTGTTTTGAAGAGGCCCGGATTTTATGAAGACCGCATATGTCGGTAGCTCGTTCTGCATACAAGCCGACTTACACAAAAACGAGTCGAAGAAACAATTCATTCGATGAATCCCACATCAACTGTGGACGGGTGTTCCGCTCAAGTGAGACGTACGTGCACCGGTGCTATGATGCTAGTTACTTAAAACAGGCTCCATTAAAACACCTGTAAAACAGTCTCAGCATACCTGCATTGCATCTGTGCATTAGAGATGGCAATCGGTCTGTTAAAAAATGGATTGTCAATCAGATGAACCACCCTCGTCTACACAGAATCAAGTGCCCTCTACAAGACGCACAGTTTCTTGGCAGCCAGATTTACTCGGGCTTCTATATAGAGTCCCGATACTAGAGCCGGTCTAATGTACTTAACTTACTCCAAGCATTTCAATGGCGTCTTTCTTGGGGAAGGTGCTTCCACCAAATTGCACCAATTGACAGTTATTGATCTCAGACACGCTTGGGTTTTTGAAACATTGAAACTGACCAGGTTGGCCTTACCCCAGACACGAACCTTCTCGAACAAACAACTTTGAGTTTATTACTTCCTATACCTACGTCCCCCTCATTTCAATCTCCTTCATCGTTTTGGTTACATTGTAATTATTTGAACTTATGTAGCGGCAAGCAGCTACTAGCGTAATTCATAGTACCTACATCGAACGTCCGAGACATTTCGAGAGCAGCGCGAATTACATCTTGTACATACGAGAATTATTTCGTAAACGCATCTAGCTACTTCAAAAGCTCGAGAAACAACTGTGCAAGCAGCCAGAACATCAGTACATGTATTGAAGAGCGCCCGCATCGCTCTGCACAGGGCCACGGGTACGCTCCCGCCGAGCTGAGAGAATGTGTGACAATGGAATGTATATATTAACACTATATGGTCGGGCATTTTACCGCCAAATTGGGGGCAAAGCGCGGGTGTTTTTTCAAATTTTAGCGCCAAAATTAGACTTTCCGCAAAATATTCATATCTTACGATCTATTTGATATTTTTCGATGAAACTTTCAGTGTTTTCCTTTAAAAAGATGTGCCTATTTATTTACTTAGCAATGCATGCGCAATTCCTTTTTTTATGAACAAAAACTTTCTACTTTCTTGGGAATCATAGATAAAACAGTATTTCACAACCGATATAACATATCGAAATATATTCATACAAGATTATTTAGAAATTTTCAATACATATAAAAAAAAAACTATAACCTAATAGTGCTTCAATGTGTGATAGCGTTCGAAACACTTTCCTTTATGTAGGGGCATATTGCAAAACTTGCACATGTACCGCGTTTCACTGTGTAGTTTGTGAGCGGAACATACGCGAGAGCGATTTTTTTATTTTTATTTTTTTGCTGTGTTTCAAACTCATTGTATTGACAGGTAGATAGATCGGGTACCGCCGACAATAGAAAACACATGACCCCGCGTCTTACTGTAAAAAGGCGTATGACGAGTTTTCTCGTTTCCCGCAAAGAATGTGTTAATGATGATATTGTTTCCAGCCAGAATAAGAACAACGCGCACGTGTGCGGGGGCGCGCTCATCCACCCCGAGCTGCTGGTGACCGCGGCGCACTGCCTGTTGGGCAAGGGCGAGGAGGCTCCGCCCCGTCTGTTGGTGCGCGCCGGCGAGTGGGACCGTAGCACCGACAGCGAGGAGCTGCCGCACCAAGACAGGGAGGTCGCCGACAGCTACCAGCACGATGAGTTTGTGCAGCGTGAGTACAGGGTGAGGGGGAAGTGGAGAGAAACTGAATTGATTGGAAACTGCTGATTATTTATTTATGATATTATTATTTGTACAGGCAGAGAATATACAGGAACATACTTCCCTGTAGGATACTTGAGATCAAAACTGTATTTATTTTAATAATATGTGTTGGTTGTTTAGGAAAGGAGTTGAGCGGTACAACAGTACAAGGTTTTGATCAGAATTTATCTTCCTAATTATGATTCATCCCTCGGTATGAGACAGATATCGAATAATGTAAATCCAATGTTTTTTTCAACATCAGAGGAGCTACTGCAGTAGGGCAGGGAGGTCTTCTAAGGCACGGGTAGTTTGTGCGAGGTGAATATGAGATGAAGGGGAAGTGGAGAGGGATTGAAGGGAAAGTGGAGGGTACCTAAGGGAAACTGAAGGAAAACTTAGGGTAACTATTGTAGATTTTCAGGTTTGACACTCAATTAATTATAAATGCAACCAATTATTATTGAATTTCAGAGGGGTTATTCTACGACATAGCCCTGCTGAGCCTGACGAGCCCCTTTGATCTGAAGCCCCACGTGGGGGTGGTGTGTTTGCCGTTGATTAACGACATGGACACCCCGGAGCCCTCAACTCGCTGCCTCTCCTCGGGCTGGGGCAAGGAATCCAACGACCAGGAGCTGGAGAACGTCCTCAAGAAGGTAAGCATCCTTGAATGAGAATATGCTTGGTTCCTACCTGGATGTTATTTATCCAGTTCTTACCTCTACGTAACCATCACCAATCACCGCCGGCGAACTATTTTAAATTTGGAAAAGTTGCAAGAAAATCGTACTAATGTTGTCATTTTGAAAACAGAAGGATTCGCACTACCTTGGAAGCAAGTTGTTGATATCGTTCGTGTACATTATATCGTTTTTCACATTCGCTCGTTTGGATTACCCCGAGATGGAACTATATAACTCTTTGTGCTCCTGCCTTCGCAGATACAGTGGTAAGTGATTGGCCGTCCCGTTTTACTACAAGAATTTATAATGTATGTTTTCAGGTGGAGTTGCCCATATGGACCGAGTTGCGCTGCACCAAGCGCCTGCGCTTGACCAATCTGGGCAGGCTGTTCAAACTCGACCGGTCCTTCCTGTGCGCCGGCGGAGAGGGTCGGGATAACTGCGAGGGGGACGGGGGCGCGCCCCTCGTGTGCCCCATGCCGGTCAGTACCACCATTCTGTCATCTGTCATTCTTTATCTGGTGTCCAATCATCTGGCATTATTTTCTATCATCTGGCATTCTTTATCTAGTGTCTAGCATTCTTTTCTATCATCTGCCATTCTTCATCTGGTGTCCAATCATCTGGCATTATTTTCTATCATCTGGCATTCTTTATCTAGTGTCCTAACATATAGCATTCTTTATCTAGTGTCCTAACATCTGGCATTCTTTATCTAGTGTCCTTACATCTGGCATTCTTTATCTAGTGTCCTTACATCTGGCATTCTTTATCTAGTGTCCAATCATCTGGCATTCTTTATCTAGTGTCTAGCATTCTTTTCTATCATCTGCCATTCTTCATCTGGTGTCCAATCATCTGGCATTATTTTCTATCATCTGGCATTCTTTATCTAGTGTCCTAACATATAGCATTATTTATCTAGTGTCCTAACATCTGGCATTCTTTATCTAGTGTCCTTACATCTGGCATTCTTTATCTAGTGTCCTATCATCTGGCATTCTTTATCTAGTGTCTAGCATTCTTTTCTATCATCTGCCATTCTTTATCTGGTGTCCAATCATCTGGAATTTTTTATCTAGTGTCCTAAGATCTGCCATTCTTTATCTTGTGTCCAATCATCTGCTATTCTTTATCTAGTGTCCAATCATCTGGCACTTTTTTCTAGTATCCTATCATCTGGGATGATTTATCTAATGTCCTATTATTTGGCATTCTTCTTTATCGCGTGTACTGTCGTCTGGCATTCTTTATCTAGTGTCCTTACATCTGGCATTCTTTATCTAGTGTCCTATCATGTGGCATTCTTTATCTGGTTTCCTATCATCTGGCACTCTTTATCTAGCTTTATCTGTTGGACGTAAATGCAACACGCGCTATCGTTTCTCTATCGAGTACAGCTAGTAGTTAGTAAATAAATAACTGGACATAACTCTTGACTGTTGCAGGATCACCCAGGCCGCTACAAGCTCACCGGGATCGTATCCTGGACAGAATCCTGCCAAGGCCGGAGGGTTCCAGGCATTTATTCTCACATGCACCGATTGGCCTCGTGGATCTGGGATACCATCTTGCTTATACCCATCCAAACCGACATCAGCAGATACCAATTCCAAGAAAACTAAGATAATAAATGAAACCAAACCTAACCTCACTTCACCTTGCCCAAATCGCCAAATGGGCCATGAACCATAATTAGTAAATAGCATTTTTAATTCAATTCAATTTGTTTTTATTTTTAAAAATTTACAGCACTGTTTATTTTTATGCATTTTAAAATACATCTGTCAAGGAAAATAACATAAATATAAAAACAGTGCTTGCCTTTTGATGGCAGCTTCCTCTTCAGCTAAATATGCCGATATCCGAATTGATTCTGTTCAACAGCAAGACTGCTCTCCCCAACGATATGACCATTGGCAAGTTAGTTCTGCAGGCTGGGAGATAGAACAGTCTATGCTGTCAGCGATAGACAAAAACCGGTATCAACAACAGAAAACAATGGTTTTCTGTCCCTGCGTTCCTGTATTTGTTAAGTTTTTTCGCAACAGTTTTTTCATTTTAAAACCATTGTAATTCGTAAGCAGATTTTATTTACGTGGATCAAATTTTTTTATATTTGTATTTATTAAATTACATTAGATACATGTACATAGGAAAAATGACAAGGTATATTGCAATAACTGTATACTATTAAAAATATAGTGTTATTATGAATTGCAGGTCGATATTAATTCCTTGCTGTTAAAATTGCTAAAAATGTATTCTGTAAAATTAAAGTATTGTTGTTTTATTTAGTTATTTATTTTTTTAATCCAAATTGAAAATATATTAAGTTTTTACTAAATGAGCCATTAATAGGTAACTATGCAAAATTTTAATTGACATTATTTAATAGTTTTTCAGACTCCACCCTCACTAAGCCAATCAACTATTTAGTTATTATTGAACCGATGAAGGATATCCTATCAAGTCGTATTCTTTATCTAGTGACCAATCATCTGCCATTCTTTATCTAGTATCCAATTATCTGCCATTCTTTATCTAGTGTTCAATCATCTGGCATTCTTTATCTAGTATCCTATCATGTGACCTTCTTTATCTAGTGTCCAATCATCTAGCATTCTTTATCTAGTGTCTGGCATTCTTGTCTATCATCTGCCATTCTTTATCTAGTGTCCTATCATCTGGAATTATTTATCTAGTGTCTAATCATCTGGCATTCTTTATCTAGTGTCTGGCATTCTTTTCAATCATCTGGCATTCTTTATTTAGTGTCTGGCATTCTTTTCTATCATCTGCAAGCCAACCCTTTTCTATCATCTGCCATTCTTTATCTAGTGTCCTATCATCTGGCATTATTTATCTAGTGTCCAATCATCTGGCATTCTTTATCTATTGTCTGGCATTCTTTTCTATCATCTGTAAGCCAATCCTTTTCTATCATCTGCCATTCTTTATCTAGTGTCCTATCATCTGGCATTATTTATCTAGTGTCCAATCATCTGGCATTCTTTATCTAGTGTCTGGCATTCTTTTCTATCATCTGCAAGCCAATCAACTATTTAGTTATTATTGAACCGATGAAGGATGTTTTGCATGTTTTAATATTTAATTCTTGGGGGATTTTATGATAACATTACAATGCGAGTTGCATGTATACTGTCAGATTAATTTGGATTTCGTTTTGAAGCCCGGAATATTAACCACTCAGGCCTCTAGCATATTCAGTATAAATCGGAGTATCCTAAAACTAAACACTGTTTTTGAAAGGTGATTTCAATTTCACATACACTTTTCAATTTTAATAAACTTTTTTTTTTAAATATTAAAATTTTGAATACAAACATAAAAAAAGTTTAAAAATGGCTCGCTTTTTAAAACAACAATCTGAAGAAATCTAAGTTGAGAAAAGTATTTTTTTATCTACCTGTATTATTGGGGTATATTGTAAAGCAGACGATGGCAGAAAAGAGCAAGGTTGGGAAGTTCCTGGCGATTCAAATCTAGTCACAAAACATAGCAAAAATTACTTTTCCGTTTTATAAGAAACTAGCTGACATGTACCCGGTGTTGCTAGGGGTTATCCTTAGGAGATAGACATATACCATCCAGGACTTTTCTGTAGGCCTTTTTAAGATATACAATTCCGTAGTACATTATTTTGATGTATCTCATAAGGTTTAGCCAGCGTTAGCAATGTAGTGCCCAAAAATATTTTTTTACGTCTTGATTATAAAATATCGACTTTTCTCTACTTTCTATAAATATGTGTTTCATATATGTAAACCTTCCAAAAGAAATTCTCTAAATGATAATGAAAACCCTATCCAAATCTGTTGCGTAGTTTAGAAGAACTAAGCGCACATACAGACAGACTCGAATATACTATTTACAGATGCCGCATTTTACAGGTAGGTATTAGAAACGTTATATTATCGGTAAATTCCCGAAAAACATATTATTTTAAATATTTAGACTATTATTAGCAAAAGGCAAGAGGAAAATTATTTTCCCGAAAAAATTACCAGAATTATCGAAATTGAAGGAAGTGAAAATGAAAGTAAACAAGCCTTTATATATTTTTGATTAGCTGTATACCGCCACGCGTTGCTGTGGCTCAGTCTGTCTGTGCAGATAGATAAACAATAGCCCGTGTTGCTTGTACTTCCAACAGATGGCGCTGTTTAAGAAAAACATGTTTTTTCCTTTCCCAGATGACATCCATAAAATATAGGTATATAAAAACATGCGCGTGTTCGAATGCAACGAATGTATTGAATTTGAATACTTCATCAATTTTCAAAGATGATTTTCTAGTTCTGTGAAGGTTATATTCAAGTTCTGTTATTGATTTAGTTTTTTTAAACAAGTAGTCAGTAATGATATAATTACAGAACTTGAATAGAACCTTCACAGAGCTTTAAAATCAACATTAGAATTTGATGAATTGCTCAAATTTTTTGAAGCAACTCGTGCAAAATCAAAAGCTTTGCTATAGTCTGGTTGTATATTTGCCCCTCATAAATTGTATGGGTGAAACTTTCACAAATCGGCGTACACGGAGATCTCCTCAGATGGCTCTCGTCTTGTATATTTGATGTGAACATTGGTTATTGGGTTCTAACCTAATTCTTTTACTTATTTTTTCTCTCTCTCTATGCATGTTATGTTATAAACCTGTTAATGTTCCTAATAAAATAAAATAAAATATCAAGCAGTAGGGTTGTTGGCTATATATCGAGTCGGGTAACCGTACCGTCGGGAGTACCCCAAGGATCATTGTTGGTACCATTGCTCTTTAACACATTGGCATTGGAAAATGTTTTCACATTATATCAGCATCACTCGTAACCATTCGGGTATGGCCGACATGTTGTATCTATCATGTGGCATTACCTACTAATAGTAGACTCAACTCTTAGATCAGCAACATCATCAGCTGTAGGCAGACTGATAGAACCTAAGCGCAAGCCAAATACTAAGTTTGGTGATCGCGCTTTCAAAGCATCTGGGCTGAAGGCTTGGAATAAACTCCCTCCAGAACTAAGATCCACAACAAGTCCAACAGAATTCAGGTCTAAACTATAAACTTACCTTTTTAAGCTGTCATACCCTTATTAAATATACCATTCCTGAGAGAAAATTCAGTTATATCCAATTTTCTAATTATGTCCCAAATCCTGTATCTAAATTTCGCTAATAAACAATTAGATAATTTTAATTAAGTGTTAATCTCAAGTGACCTACCAGCTAAGTATTGTACTGTATATATATATATATATATTTTTTTTTTAAAGAAAGACAAACATTCCCGGGTTACGAATAACCCAACAATGTTTGAAAATCTCCTACTACCACCACAGAAAGCCGAAAATGTTGCTTGTGTTGTGATGGAGGACTTAGCCAGCCGAGGAATCGAACACGCGACGCTCGGGTGAGACCCAAGCGCTATGCCCACTCAACCACTGACCGGTCAAATAAATAGTTAGTAATAACATAGATCACTGTAGAAATGTATTATAAATTTGTACAGCGCCCTTGAAGTGATTTTGCACAAAAACGGCGCTATACGAGTCATCCAATTATCTAATAGTATTATTGTCCCAGCGTCTGGATGATGTAGGCCCTGTGATTGGTCAAATTCAAATTGTGTTTAAATAAGACTTTAAAGATTAAGACACGATTTCATACTGAAATAGAATCGCCACATGTAATACGATATTTATTAAAAAATATCGTTTCTGCTCATACAATTTTTGGATAATATCGAAGAAAATATGTTTTAGAAAGTTCATGATCCATTGGATTAATTACATTACAGTGAAAATTATCCACAATTACGTGATTACGTTTGACGTTTGACGAAAAAAGCACGCGTTCATTCAACATGGCCGATGATACGCACCGCGTCAAAGATAGCCGACAAAGCGCTCCTCTGGCGGTGAAAGAACGAACCAAGGGGCTGGCGCGAATATTTAAATATGCAAAATAAAAAGATTTCTTCTGGAAGTTTATTTAAACTTAATGACAATAAACAACAACTCTTTGCATGTACGATTTTGAAAAATATTGATATTTAATATTATTTACGTAAATAATAATTTCGCATTATTTTGACAGAACACCGATATGATATACGTGAAAGTATAGGCACTGCCAACCCAATAAAATAACATGAAAGACAATCGGAAGATAGAAACGCTTCGTTGATTGTAAAATTAGCCAACAAATCTCTAATCTGACATGTACTTATATGTATAATAAAACAATCATTTTGCCAGGTATAAATATTTATATAATATATATAAAGGTATTATTCGGAAACGCTGGACAAGGATAATACGAAATATTTTTAAGTAAAACCTTCGGATTTACCTTAATTAATATAGAAGGAATCTGAATGCATTCGGGAATTTTTGAATTTTAGCATTTTAATTTTTAATCACGTAAAATTAAAATTTGCTTTCGTTGTATTGGATGACAGCCGGAATAATTTCTATTGATGACATTTTCTTTTTTTGGTATTCCTGATATGAGTGTCTTGAATTTTTACCATTATTTACTCTATGCAAATATTATTTTGGTATTTTGGTTTCTTTTACAAGTAAGGAAATATTTAAAAAAAGGTTATTATAGGTTAGGATAGTTTAGGTTGGGTTATGCTAGATTAGGTTGGATTATTATAGTTCAAGTTAGTTTATAGGTAAGGTTAGATTAAGTTGGATTATTATGGGTTAGGATAAGTCAGGTTATGTTAGGTTAGGTAACGTTAGTTTGGGTTATTATGGGTTAGGTTAGGTTGGGTTATTATAGGTTAGGTTGGATTTGTATAGGTTAGGTTAGGTTAGGTTAGGTTAGGTTAGGATTGGTTCGGTTAGGTTAGGCTAGATTGGATTATTATAGGTTAGGTTAGGATATAGGTTAGGTTAGGTTGGATTATTATAGGTGAGGTAAGCTTAGGTCAGGTTAGATTATTATAGGTTAGGTTGGATTATTTTAGGTTAGGTTGGATTATTATAGGTTAGGCTGGATTATTATAGGTTAGGTTAGGTTATTATAGGTGAGGTTAAATAAAATAATAGTCAAATAAATCATTTGTGCTAAGTAGGCACTATTTTGCCGGAATATTGTATTACATTATGTTTTTTTAATTTACGTTTTTCAATTGTCTCTAGCCGCTCATTTCAGGAATACCGACAAAAGAAAATGTTATCAACAGAAATTATTCAGGCTGTCATCCCATACAGCGAAAGCGAATTTTCATTTTACGTAATTAAAAATTAAAAAGCTATAATTAAAATTTTCCCAAATGCTGTTCGATTCCTTTTATAGTCATTAAGGTAAATCAGAAGGTATTATTTAAAAATATTTCCTATTTTCCGTGTCCAGCGATTCCGAATATTTACCTATATTAATTAACCTTTAGCCATTTAGGCAATTATTCGGGAAAGGTGAAGTTTTACCCGAACAACTGTCATTATTATTATGCCTAAACGCCTTCCTGTTCCGTGTTTTAACAATATATACTCACCCTCTCTCTGTGAATGACCTAATATCTACCTATTAAATGTAACTGTTGTTAGTATCACTTAAACTGGGCGAAGCCCAATCAAGTGCCGCCCGCAGGGCCTAGCAGAAAAAAACCCGCGGAGCGGGTTTTTAACTGCTAGTCTGATATTATTAATACTCCAGCGTCTGGACGGTGTAGGCCCTCTGATTGGTCAAATTTAAATTGTGTTTAAATAAGACTTTAAAGATTAAGACACGATTTCATACTGAAATAGAATCGCCACATGTAATACGATATTTATTCAAAAATATCGTTTCTGCTCATACAATTTTTGGATAATATCGAAGAAAATATGTTTTAGAAAGTTCATGATCCATTGGATTAATTACATTACAGTGAAAATTATCCACAATTACGTGATTACGTTTGACGTTTGACGAAAAAAGCACGCGTTCATTCAACATGGCCTCATACGCACCGCGTCAAAGATAGCCGACAGAGCGCTCCTCTGGCGGTGAAAGAACGAACCAAGGGGGTGGCGCGAATATTTAAATATGCAAAATAAAAAGATTTCTTCTGGAAGTTTATTTAAACTTTGCAATGTCATCGTTTCTAAAACAAATATTTGATTCAACTTAATGACAATAAACAACAACTCTTTGCATGTAAGATTTTGAAAAATATTGAAATTTAATATTATTTACGTAAATAATAATTTCGCATTATTTTGACAGAACACCGATATGATATACGCGAAAGTATAGGCACTGCCAACCCAATAAAATAACATGAAAGACAATCGGAAGATAGAAACGCTTCGTTGATTGTAAAATTAGCCAACAAATCTCTAATCTGACATGTACTTATATGTATAATAAAACAATCATTTTGCCAGGTATAAATATTTATATAATATATATTAAGGTATTATTCGGAAACGCTGGACAAGGATAATACGAAATATTTTAAAGTAAAACCTTCGGATTTACCTTAATTAATATAGAAGGAATCTGAATGCATTCGGGAATTTTTGAATTTTAGCATTTTAATTTTTAATCACGTAAAATTAAAATTTGCTTTCGTTGTATTGGATGACAGCCGGAATAATTTCCATTGATGACATTTTCTTTTTTTGGTATTCCTGATATGAGTGTCTAGAATTTTTACCATAATTTACTCTATGCAAATATTATTTTGGTATTTTGGTTTCTTTTACAAGTAAGGAAATATTTAAAAAAAGGTTATTATAGGTTAGGATAGGTTAGGTTGGGTTATGCTAGATTAGGTTGGATTAGTATAGTTCAAGTTAGTTTATAGGTAAGGTTAGATTAAGTTGGATTATTATGGGTTAGGATAAGTCAGGTTATGTTAGGTTAGGTAACGTTAGTTTGGGTTATTATGGGTTAGGTTAGGTTGGGTTATTATAGGTTAGGTTGGATTTGTATAGGTTAGGTTAGGTTAGGATAGGTTAGGTTAGGATTGGTTCGGTTAGGTTAGGTTAGGCTAGATTGGATTATTATAGGTTAGGTTAGGATATAGGTTAGGTTAGGTTGGATTATTATAGGTGAGGTAAGCTTAGGTCAGGTTAGATTATTATAGGTTAGGTTGGATTATTTTAGGTTAGGTTGGATTATTATAGGTTAGGCTGGATTATTATAGGTTAGGTTAGGTTATTATAGGTGAGGTTAAATAAAATAATAGTCAAATAAATCATTTGTGCTAAGTAGGCACTATTTTGCCGGAATATTGTATAACATTATATTTTTTTAATTTACGTTTTTCAATTGTCTCTAGCCGCTCATTTCAGGAATACCGACAAAAGAAAATGTTATCAACAGAAATTATTCAAGCTGTCATCCCATACAGCGAAAGCGAATTTTCATTTTACGTAATTAAAAATTAAAAAGCTAAAATTAAAATTTTCCCAAATGCTGTTCGATTCCTTATATAGTAATTAAGGTAAATCAGAAGGTATTATTTAAAAATATTTCCTAATTTCCGTGTCCAGCGATTCCGAATATTTACCTATATTAATTTACCTTTAGCCATTTAGGCAATTATTCGGGAAAGGTAAAGTTTTACCCGAACAACTGTCATTATTATTATGCCTAAACGCCTTCCTGTTCCGTGTTTTAACAATATATACTCACCCTCTCTCTGTGAATGACCTAATATCTACCTATTAAATGTAACTGTTGTTAGTATCGCTTAAACTGGGCGAAGCCCAAACATGTGCCGCCCGCAGGGCCTAGCAGAAAAAAACCCGCGGAGCGGGTTTTTAACTGCTAGTTATTATTATTAGGCTCTAAGTTATTCTCTTGCGAGAGTGAACAGTGAACTCGTACTGAGATGCATCATTATATCGGCATTACTCGTAACCATTCGGGTATGGCCGACATGTTGTCTCTGTCATGTGGCGTCATTACTGCCACCTACAACCACAACTGAGCTGTTTTCAAACTACAACTATATATCAACACTACATAATCTTCATAATCTTCAATCGCCCTTGAGGTGTTTTTGCACAAAAACGGCGCTATACAAGTCATCCAAGTATTATTATTATTAAGTACTATCTTTTTTCCTACCCAATTCTTAGGCTGGTGGGGAGGGGGGAGGGGGTTTGAACCCCATAACCCCTCTTATAAACTTAATTGTTGATACATGCAACAAGTAAATTATCACATTCAAATAAAATTGTTTTTAACCTTCAGTATTTTAATAACAATTAAATAAAAACGCTAAAATATATATAACTGACTTCACGCTTTGGCTTAAACTGTTTTATTTGCATTAAATTCTTAACGAAACATGCTGTATGTAAATTATGCATCTGTGTAAGTAGATGCTGTGATGAAGTCATCTAAGGTTGATAGACACCCTGAATCTATTTTAATTTTTAAACTTTTTTTTCGATAGTAAATTATTGATGAATCAAAGTTGAGGAATTCATAACAGATAACAATGCATTATATCAATCACAATCACGCACACACACGGAAATGTAAGCATTTCTCTGAAGTCGAATAACAAGCAGTTAATATATGAAATAAATTTCAGTCCTACCCGATTGACATTTGGCTGTTCCTGCGTAGGAAGGTTCAAAGTTCAGTAAAACCATTTTTTAAAGTTTTATAAGACATAATAAAATTAATTTATGTAAGAAAATGTTTTATTTATTTTGTATAACATATTCAGTAAATCTCAAATAGTAATATTTAATTATTGAAGACAATTTGAAATAGAAAAATCACTATGTTGTCTTCAAAAATTAAATTTAAAAAAAACTTATAAACATATTTTATTATTAGTCGTAATTCATGCGATGCAAAACGTGTTGTTCAAATGTGTACCGGAGCGTGGTTTCGGCAGTCTGACAAATTGCTTCTTCGCGGCAGATAGCCAATGGAGCCATGTATATATTGTATTGACCGGGTATTACCGCAACTTATTGATTACACATGGTCTAACGAATTGAGGTCCGCTTTGCTGATATGATGCTTCAAACCGCTTTTTCCTCAATAACAACGATTCTGTAAAAGTGGAGTACTCCATGTTGCATTTTACAAAACGTAATTTAAAAATAATTTTATGAAAAAAAAAATATTTAGAAAATATTTTTCCTCAGGGCCTATGTCATCTTTGGGGATGCTGTCTGGGGGTCTTCAATGGGGCCAATGACGCAAGTTCCTCTGAGCATCTTCCATTGAAATAACGGTGGAACATACACAGCATTCTCACCTAACGTTTGTTCTTTAAAGGTAATAATAGGTGTAAGTAAGGTACGTGAAAGGATTACAAAAGACTATTTATGAGTAACGTTTCGCAAGGACATTAGTTACGCAGCCTGTTGCAATTAATAAGATATTTAGTAATTAAATCAGTCGACAGCCTCCGTGGTCGACTGATAATCCGGAGGTCGCGGGTTCAAATCCCGACGTACGCAAGTAAATTTGTGTTATATCACAATGTATTCGCCCGGGTTGCCGGCACTGAATTGAATTCATATAGAATAATATATAGTGTATTTCGTCACGTTCCAGAGTGGAATATACTCTCAGTATCGCCCTAGTCAAATACCACCGTTCAGAATCGAAATGTTACTTAAAATGTTTGGTTTGGTGACCGGATGTGAATAGCCAGGTATTTTACAACCTTCTTCCCCCATCTCCTTCCCCTCCTCACTACCTTCAGCCTAACACGTACCCAAGTTTTCGGATGTCATAGTCTTACTGGCTCCAGACGGTTGGGAGAATTTGGGACTCTTGTGCAGTACTCGCATAAAATTAAGCTTACTTGTATGAACACAAAGGACGCGAGTTTCGGCTTTCTGATCAGTCGGCGCGTATGCCGCCGACTGGTGCAGGTGCTTTGTATGTAAATGTACAGGGTTTTCCAATAAGAGGTGTTATTTTGAATAGCCCGCTATTTCGGTAGATGTTACTTTTGAAGCTGTCATTTTTGACATTTGACAAGTAGAAACTACGCTATTGATAAAAATGGAACGATACACGCTTCAACAACGCATTGAAATTATTAAAATTCACTTGAGTGAATCAAATGCAAATCATCTTGAGTGATGAGGCCCATTTCCACCTCGGTGGCTTCGTCAACAAGCAAAATTGTCGCATCTGGGGCTCGTAAAACCCAAGAGTTATTGTTGAAAAGCCTCTCTATCCTCAACGTGTGACTGTTTGGTGCGGTTTATGGTCCAGCGGAGTCGTTGGACCTTACTTTTTTGAAAATGAGGTTGGAGCAACAGTTACGGTGAATGGATTGCGCTATCGAGAGATGATTAACGATTTTTTATGGCCGGAATAGGATCTGAACAACATTTACTTTCAACAAGACGGCGCTACGTGTCACACAAGCAACGAAACCATTGATCTTTCACGATTGAATATCAAAATAACACCTCCTATTGGAAAACCCTTTATTAGACCGCACATAGTGAAAGCAGGTTCAGATTCAAATAAAGTTTACCGGAATAAATTCTTAATTCCTACTCGTCGGTGACGCCGATGACGCAGGTTAGTGACACTTATTTTGTTAAGCAGGAAGAAGGAAAAATAAAATATCTAGTAATAAACTGCAACTAAATATTAAGGCGATGCACTACGTAGTAATGCAAAATCATGTGTTTTTGGTTTGAAAATTTGGTCGCCTAGAAATGTTTCAGATGCTTTAATTTAATACTGCGAGTAGAATACATCTTGGACTTTGAAATAATCGAGTATTTTAATTTTAAATTGAGCCGCTATCAATAACAACCCTTTTTTAGATGGTGATAAGGTTTAAATTCCCGCTTAACACTATCCGCCTGTTTTGATTTATGCAAGAAAAAAACATGGCCAAAAAGTGCCTGTTATTTTATTTTGTGGATGTTCAAGCATAAATATTTTTTTTTTCGATCGTTTTATAAATAACTTAATTTGCTACATTATACAATAATATCATAACCGAAAATGGGTTCATAAGTAGGAGATTTTGAACTTTAAAGCAGTTTTCATAGGCCTTATACATTATATTTTTCTGGGCTTATAAAAATACTTATCTAAAAAATACTCGATCATTTTATAAATAATTTAATTTGCCACATTATACAATAAAACCATAACCCAAAATGGGTTCGTAAGTAGGAGATTTAGAACTTTAAAGCAGTTTGCATAGGCCTTATACATTATTATTTTCTGGGCTTATAAAAAGACTTATGTAAAAAATACTCGATTATTTCAAAGGCCAAGATGTATTCTACTCGCAGTATTTAATTAAAGCATCTGAAACATTTCTAGGCGACCAAATTTTCAAACCAAAAACATATGATTTTGCATTACTACGTATGGTATCGCCTTAATTCGCGTTAGTATTGTCACATGTAGCAATGAATTAGTCCCACAAGTCAGTTATAAATAAATTGCACAAACTTGGGAACTTTTATGCTAAAATCGCAGATACTTTTAATATGCCCGTTGTGAAGTATAAAGCTGCACTAATAACACAAAACAGGTTTATGTATTGCTTCTTTCTTTGCTGTTACTTTATTTGTTATGTTTTAATTTAATTCTTTAATTTTTCACTCATCAAAATTTAATACTGTACTATGTATGTGTAAAAAAAACTTATGTTTGTAAATGCCACCTGTTAATTGCCATGGCTTTCAACCAACCGCCAGCCTGCGATAAAAGAAACGTATAATAAAATAGTTTTATACTATTTAGAGATTTGATAAAATCATTGTTTGAACAAAACCACAAATAATCATTGTGGTTATGTAGATAACACTGCTTTTCAATAAATAAGTTTTACAGTATTATTTACATTATAATTGTTAATAATCACAGCAATAACTTATTTACACACACTCAACTAGGCTCAAATTTCATGAATATTCCAGGAAAATAGTAAAATTACTAGCGCAGACGCGTGAAAAATCATGGGATGTGGTGATGATCTGGCTTGTAACCCACACAGCCCATCAGGGAATAAATAATTCCCTATGAAAAAATGGGTTGATTACAAAATTCACTCTGCAGGAAACGTAACAAATTATCATCCAGCCACCAAATACAAAAAACAGAGAACTCACCGAATATATCACTCGCATTAAGATTGGCAGCGATTCCTTATTCTCAAGGTTAATCTCCAAATTCGGCAGCCGACGGCAATCAGCACAATAAAACTTGCATTCGCACCATGAAATAATGATCTGTCACGACAAGCTCTCAAGAGAGTAGAATTTAGAATAAATTGAATTAACACATTGTAATTCAAAAACTGTCACTTTCTTGTGACAAAAATATTTAAATCTTTTAGTCTTAAATCGACCAAACAGGAATAGTGGTGCCCTCTTTTGTCAAACAATATAATTCAGATGAATCCAGCTGCTTAATGCACAGATGACTGTATATCATTATCACTTACCTGCAGAGCAAAATCTATACTATAACTGACCAGAGATGTCTGTACTGTCCACTATTTTTAATTTTAAGTTAACTAATTTTAAGTCTACTGCTTCTAAATTATTTATTTATAATAAAATATTTGCCTTAGGTTAATTTTCAAAAGAAGAAATTTACCGATCATATGTAAATGATGACATCTATCCAAATTATTTTGAGGTGTTATGCCGTGTTACGCTACCTCCTACTTTAGCCATTGTTTCGGACAGCATTACAGTGTACATCATCAGGGCAGATGTGTGATGATGAACATTGTAATTTGTCTAAAGAAGGAGGTAACGTAACACGGCTTATATTTATTTTTTACATTAGTTCCACACAGGAGGCTCTGACAAAAATAGGACCTATGTCATCTATGTGGAGGGTCTCTTTGGAGAGGAAGGGGAGGAAGTTTTGGGAAGGTAAAAGGTATGAGGGGTGGGTAGGAATATGAGGGTCAGTGTGTCCAGGAGTGATGGACGCAAGGTGATGAAGATGATGAGGTGTCCGAGAGAGTCCTGCTGAAAATATGGGTAGATGCATCTGTCGCCAAGACCCGGACAAACCATGAACCCGGGCACTCCTGCTAAGTCATCAAACGTAGCAAAGTACTTGGCAGAGGTGGCAGAGGTGTTGGCTATCAAATAAATAGTTCCCTGGGCGGTTTGTTGTTTATCTAATAAATAGCCAATGTAACTTATATCCACTGGTAACTGGTGACTGGACCTAGTTCTGACAGGGTAGGCCCTGAGTCAAACGGCAGTTGCTAGTAAAAACCTCAAGGGCGCTGTATAAGCTATGTATTAGAAATTATCAGCGCATGGCAAGTCCCTCCAAGTGAATCCAATTGCATATGACCGGCCCCGCGTAGTTAAGGCGAAGCTTAATGCTAAATCACTATTTTGATTAACCTTTATAACGATTTGGTGTACATTATGAATACCGAAAAATATGCTTTAAATAAATTGAAGGTTTTCCTATCGTTTCGCTTGAGTAGAATACAATTAAAATAATAAATTACTCAGTAAAAAATATAAATGTAAACTACTAAAAAAAATATTTTTTCAATAGAAATGTATGAATGCGTAAAGGAAACATCTTTTAAAAAATACAGTATTATAGCTAAGATTATTTGTGACAGTTTCACTTGATTAACTTTTTAGCTTTCTTATAAAATTATTTACAAAATAAATAAAAACCAGTTTTGTGCTTGAAATCGAACGTTTCTAGACTCCTTTTGTCAAGCGAATTTAATAACTACAATATAAGGTATAACAAGAATATACACATTTTTGGCTTGTAGCTTCCTCTTAAATGAAACCACGCGCATTGTCTCTGTAACTTATCTCCAATCTATCTGACTTATTTATGGGGTATTATGCCGTGTGGCGCTACTTCCTTCTTTATCCGGCGTTTTGGACAGCGTTTCAACACAAGAAATAACTATTTTCTCAAGGTATTGGTTGAGTACATAAATATGAAACTGATTATTGCGGATTAAACCAATTATTACACATAGATTTTGTTGTTTATCCATAAATTTAGGTTCTATAAATTTGGCACATTACGCAACCGATCGTTCAAAACGTTTTTCAAACTTGGCAGAATACGCCAAAACGTTTTTCAAACTTCGCAGAATACGCCGAAACGTTTTTCAAACTTGGCAGAATACGCCAAAACGTTTTTCAAACTTGGCGGAATACGCCAAAACGTTTTTCAAACTTGGCAGAATACGCCAAAACGTTTTTCAAACTTGGCAGAATACGCCAAAACGTTTTTCAAACTTGACAGAATACGCCAAAACGTTTTTCAAACTTGGCGGAATACGCCAAAACGTTTTTCAAACTTGGCAGAATACGCCAAAACGTTTTTCAAACTTGGCAACATACGCCAAAAATCGCTCTAGTGGTTAGATGGAAAAATTATTCACAAAATATGTTCTTAGTCGGTGATAATTTGTGCATATTTAGATTTAAGCAAACGTCACATCATACTTTTTAAAATATTACCATCGGACGTAAATAGTAACCTTAAAAAATCTGCAATTATATTATTGAATAGCGTCTGTTTGTAAAATTTGTCTAGACAAAACATTTTACTTTATATTATATAAAAGATAACTAAAAATAAAATTGTTAAGTTTAATAATTTTGGTTTTAAATTTGCTGTCTAAAATTTGGTTTATTTTAGGTATACATTTAAATACATATATCAAATTAGCCTGAATTAGTTCCTACCTACTTAAAAATATTATGCTTTCAGAGCAAATTTTGGTATTTGATCTAGGTATTCAATAGTAAAAACTTTTGTTTTGGACGCGAGGCATCAAGTTTACAGTTATTAAATAATTTCAAGAAATCGGTTGGCCAAAATGAATATATTTGCCGTTGGGACAAACCACAACAGAAGCGTGACGCAAAATAAAACTACCTCGCAACGTCACAGTATTCTAATAACATTGAACTTATGTCGCTCCGTATCTCTTATTTCTACTTCCAGCGGTCACTAGTACCTCTTCAAGTCCAGTACATAAGCCAGTGATGGTATGTCTGGGAAAAAATCCCCAGATCAGTGGTATTTTCTATTTCAAAGGGAGAAAGAGAGTTTAAAAAAAAAGTAAGAATTTTTTTTTTCAGTAGCAATCTGTGACGGCCTCGTAAGGCTCTCGACTAGCAAGCTGGAGGTCGCAGGTTCGAATCAATTTACAATTTAATTTTTAGGTATTTCACAAGTTACATGAAATATAGTATGTTTGTGGCACGTTCCAGAGTGGAAGATGTTCTCAGTATTGCCCTGGTGTAATAACACCATTCAGAATTGAAACTTTGCTTGAAATGGCTTTGGCCGTGTTTGGTGACCTGATCTGAATAGCCAGGCCCAACCTTCCTCTTTCGCGTATCCTTTCCCTCTCCACTACCTTTGGCCTCACGACATATCCCATTAGACTGTTGAGAACAGTTTGTCTGGAAAGGATTGTGTTTATGATAAGTTTTTCAATGTTTTCATGAACCAACAAATCTCTCTAATAGCAAACATAAAATGATTTTGTATACCAGTATACCAGTTGCATTTTAAGCTTGGTTTAAGAGATATTTTCATCTGTCGATTTGTTCTCTGTTAGGAACCAAAGAAACATAGATAAGCCTAGTTACACTATAACCAAAATATAACTTATTATAAGCAACAATTAGTCGCCTGTAATATCAATACAAATTGAAAATATCTCCCGAGTAAAAATAAATGCCGCCGACGGGAATTGAACCCGCTCCTTCTGATGACCACTGAGCCACGTCGGCCTATTTCCAACCCGCCAAATATTCAATATGTATTAGTACTTCAATCAACAATTACTGCTTATTATATTGTTTCCATCTGTAAGCCACCAACTTTATTTTTGTAGGAAATGCTTTGTTAGTGCTAAATTTCTCACTAGATGGCGTCGAGACATATTATATCTACATTTGTTGGTGAAATATTTTTACTTGTCAAATATTATTAGTTTTTAATGATAAACTAATGTTTATAAGACAAGGTGTTTTATGCGTAGCAAAAAATATAATTTTTTGTTATTTGTTTTTTGTTATGCCGTGTTGCATCACACATCTGCCCTGATGATGGACACTGTAACGTTGTCCGAAACGTTGGCTAAATATGGAGTTGGCGCAACACGGCATAACACCCCAAAAACAATTAACAAAAATACTTTTGGCCGTGAAAATCTTAAATCATATTCAAATTATAACTATTTAATGTTTGTGTAGTAACAGTTTTTATAGTACTCAATCAAAAGTTTTTTACCATCGTAAAATAGTATTTCTTGGCCATAATATTAGAAAATATAACATTATTAAATAATTAATATGATAAAAAGAATTTGGCATTCTCAGACTATAAAAATATTACCATTCGTTATTTCGGCTACTGGCATTATACCTAGCTCTCTCATTAAAAATTTAGGCGTATTAGATCTATCAAAAAATGTATATATAAAAATGCAAAAATCAGTCATTTTAAATACATGTAGGATAACGAAAGATTTTTTAAATATTTATATTGAGGGATCAGTAGGATTTATAGGCCCTGTTAGAAGTTCTACCGAGCCGAACCCTCTGATATGAAAATATCTGGAGTCGGTGAATTATTTTCCCATTTGATCTCTGGTGAGTTGACGTGTTGTTCTTGTATTGTTTTGTATTTATTTTGCTTATATATTGCACTTGCATAATGTTGATTGACTAGTTAATCATTTGTGGAAAAGTGTGTGTAAGATTTAACCCGGACATAAAATCGGAAAAGAAAATAAAGGTTGAATTGCCGACGTTTTCAAATCTGGGGAATTTTAATGATATCTGGGGATTTTTTAACATCAAGCTGGGGAGATATAATTTTTCGGCATGCCATCACCGACGAACGGCAATATTAATCTCCGACAAGTCTGGGCAGTGTGAGGACGCGTTGCCAATCTTTAAATTACGCTGTAAAGTTGACTGGTTTTTCTTGTTTGTTCTAAGAGCAGATCGCAGCGTTATAGAAGGTAAGATATTTTTTTCTTCAACTTGTTTAGTATGGTTTTTTGCATTATTTTCCGTGTAATTTTCAGGGTCGCTTCTGTATTGTCTCAACTTTACATTTACGACTAAATAATTTCAACATCATTGTAATTCACATTAGAGGAGAAATAATTGTTCGATCGAAGATCTATGATCTAAGAAATATCAATACACAAGCCAAAAACGTGTGTTTTCTTATTGTGCCTCATATCACCACGAATATCGTTAAAATGCTTAAAAATTGCTTGGTAAACGAGGTCTAGAAACGCCTGATTTTAGCGCAAAAAGTGGTTTTTATTTATTTTGTGAATAATTTTATAAGAAATAGAAAAAAGTTGATCAAAGGAAAATGTCACAGATAATCTTACAGATGATGTTATAAGTTGTTTTAGAAAATTTTTAATGAAAAAAATTATTTTTTAGTGGTTTGCGCTTATATTTAAAAAAAATTAATTAATAATGTTATTTTAATTCTGCTCAAAGAAAACAATAGAAAAAACTTTAATCTATCCAAAGCATATTTTTTGGTTTTCATAATTTAAGCGGATTTGTTGTAAAACTTAATCTGAAACAGTGATTTAGCATTATTTTCATTTGATTTCAATAATTTATATTGGCTAAATGCCTTATATGTGTCAGTTGTAACGAGTTTAGCAAATATACATTAAAGATGTGAATTTGATGAAATCGAGAGATAAATGTATTTATTTTAAGAAGCGGTCGATTGATGAAGGTTTTATTGATAATGTCGGTAATTTGTCATCGTTGAGCATGACTGCAGATCGCCTTCGAAAAAACAACACTTTACAATGACTTAAGGCGATGCACTACGTAGTAATGCAAAATCATGTGTTTTTGGTTTGAAAATTTGGTCGCCTAGAAATGTTTCAGATGCTTTAATTAAATACTGCGAGTAGAATACATCTTGGCCTTTGAAATAATCGAGTATTTTTTACATAAGTCTTTTTATAAGCCCAGAAAATAATAATGTATAAGGCCTATGCAAACTGCTTTAAAGTTCAAAATCTCTTACTTACGAACCCATTTTCGGTTATGGTTTTATTGTATAATGTGACAAATTAAATTATGTATTTATAAAATGATCGGAAAATAAAAAATATTTATGCCTGAACATCCACAAAATAAAATGAAATGCACTTTTTGGCCATGTTTTTTTCTTGCATAAATCAAAACAGGCGGATGGTGTTAAGCGGGAATTTAAACCTTATCGCCATCTACGTAAGGGTTGTTATTGATAGCGGCTCAATTTAAAATATTATACGACGTAGTGCATCACCTTAAGTGTTCGTAATATATTGACGTGTACTTGTTTATACGTTAATGATACGCAGTCCTGCTAGAAAGTTTGAAAAAAATATAATTTTTGTAATTTGATAATCAGTTCCAATTTTTCTCGTAGATGTTGAATTTTATCGGTGAATACAGTATAATTCTAGAAATGTAATGTGGACGATACACGATGTTAGGCATTGAAAGAGAGACAGAGAACGAAGTGTCGCTTGGCTTTCTCGATCTAATAGTCAAAAGGTTCTAAGTCTTTGGCAAAAGCTGAAAGACTGCTTTCAAAAATAGTATTTAATTTTGGAATAAGTTCGAAAAAAGCGATGTTTTTTGAAAACCAATGTCAACCGGGATT
This sequence comes from Hesperophylax consimilis, assembly GCF_061612785.1. Taxonomy (NCBI): domain Eukaryota; kingdom Metazoa; phylum Arthropoda; class Insecta; order Trichoptera; family Limnephilidae; genus Hesperophylax; species Hesperophylax consimilis. The sequence continues at coordinate 18,661,416 of NC_142855.1, read as the reverse complement.
TTTTCTAAATAATTCACGAATAAATGTTTTCTAAATTAAACGATAAAAAGTCGGTTCAAAAAAAATAAATTATATACAATTTTTTGTTTTGACTGAGAATTTAACGCCCTCGCCAAATACCGATATTTATTTAGTATATTAACTACTGTAATGTCAATCAATTTCAGAAAAAATGGTATACGTCCGTGTCTGCGTAATTGTCTGTAAAATTTAATAGAATGCATTTTCATCAACAACGAGTCTACCTGCCGAGTATCAGCTCGATCAGATGTCGCAAAATGGGTTAATCTCAACTTCTAAGATTTGTAATAATTCAGGAAAACGAAAATGAAATTTAAATAAATGTATTTAACACATAATTTTTCTCCATATTATATAGTTGGCAGAGATGTGCAAAATGGGTACCCAAAACCATTTGAAATGCAAAATGGAAATGGGTCACAACTTTTCCATTTGAAAATGCAAAATGAAAAATGGTTTTTAGAAAAGCATTTCAAATGCAAAATGCAAAATACCTATTTTCAAAATGCATTGAAAATGCAAAATGGTTTCTCAGGTCAAACAATTAAAATAATTATAGAATTTATAAACAATCTTGTCATTTAATAATGGACATCAATGTAGAACAAACATATTACATGATGGTAAATCCAAAAACACCACGACTACAGATTATGAAACCACAAAAAATTTGCGCGAGACCAATGTTGCCAACGAAAAAACATAGAAACTGCTATCTAACATTTAATATTACAGCGTCATGGCCCCATGTTCAGTATTTGAATCAGTATTTTTTGTAATGGTATCACTCAATTGCCAGGGCTCCTACCAGGGAGCAACTTGACAAATGTAAATTATCTCTCATAGCGAGGTTGAGGACCGACTGATATTTGGGGCTTATGAAAAAAAGATGAGTGGAGATAGTAGGAAGAATGTTGCAAAAAAGCATTTAAAATGGAAAATGCATTGAGAAAAGCATTTAAAATGCAAAATGCAAAATGGTTTTTAGAAAGGCATTTAAAATGCAAAATGGAAAATACCCATTTTGCATTTTGCATTTCCATTTGAAATGGATTTATTTGAAATAAAGGACATCTCTGATAGTTGGTAATAACATAGATCATTGTAGAAATGTATCCGGCCATAAAATGATTTTTTATGGCCGGAATTGGTTGGTATTGATCTGGACAACGTTTGCTTTCAACAAGACGGCGCTACGTGCCACACAAGCAACGAAACCATTGATCTTTTACGGGAAAAGTTTCCGGACCGTGTTATCTCTCGAAGAGGTGATCACAATTGGCCACCGAGATCTTGTGATTTAACACCTTGCGACTTCTTCCTTTGGGGCCACGTGAAAGAGAAGGTCAAACTCAAAGATGGACTTCGTGAGGCTATCGAGGACATAAGGCAGCCACAGCAGCGATTTGGTTGTGGAAAATTTCATGAAAAGGATATGGTCCTGTAGGCGTGGTCGTGGTGGTCATTTGACTGATGTTATTTTTCACTATTAACGGCATACCTTCCTCTTTATAATGAAAAAAACATTCGATCATTATATTAAAAAATGGCATTTTTCTTCAATTCAATTCAATTCATTCAATTTCAAATCAATTTTCAATATTTTCAGCCGAGTGCATTGCAATAATAGAATCTCTCAAATATATAATCAAAAATAATTTTGAACATTCCCTCGTTCTCTCTGACTCTCTCAGTTCCCTCCAAAAACTTAAATCCAGTCCTCTTCTTCATCCTGATGCTCACCTCATCCTTATATGCCTTATTCGAGAGATGATAGCCACCATTCAAAGCTCTGGTAAAACTGTAACTCTGATTTGGATTCCTGGACATGTTGGTATCATGGGTAATGATATTGCGGATGCCTTGGCAAAACAAGGAGCGTCCAACCCTGTTGTTACCCTCGTAAACCACATTCCCCTATCTGACATTTTTCCATCATTAAAGATAGATCCCGCAATGTTTGGTCGGAGTATTGGCACATTGCTAGTCAATCCAAGGGAGCCTGCTATGCCTCAACACAAAGGACTATTCCATCAAAACCGTGGTTTCAGCAATTCCCTCATTTTTCCAAAAAATAAATTTCTTCACTCATTCGAATGAGGATCGGACATTGTTCCGTTCCTTCCCATATTTTTAAAATTCACGTCCTTGACTCCCCAGATTGTACATTCTGTGGTCTAGAAGTGGGAACTTTAGATCACATATTTTTTGGTTGTCCCTCTCTAAACAAATATCCTCTCTTCTATCAAGCCTTATCTAAAATTGCCTCCCCTCCATTCAACATCTCATCTCTTCTAACTCTGAACTCGACTCCAATTTTCATTATAATTTTGAAATTTGCCTATTTAAATAAAATTAATATTTAAATTCATCTTTCATTTCTCAATAATTTTAAATGATGGCCAAGAACACCCTTGAAGGGTGAAAGCCAGAAATAATGGAAAAAAAATAACACCTCTTATTGGAAAACCCTTTTGTTTCGCAATCAGTCCCGAAATATATACATTTGTAAAGTATTGTAATGAATTTGTAGATTTAATAATAAAATCCATCGTTTTGGCGGACCTAAAAATTAAAACTTTGATAATTATGATTTTATTTATGAAAACGACATTTTTTATGAAAAATACGGGTATATATATACGGGTTTATGGATGGCGTAATTTTATTTAATTAATTTGCTAGCTTATGTGTTCCCGGCGTTGCTACGGGTTATCCTTAGAAAATAAACATACACCACCGCGGATTTTTTTGTAGACCTTTTAATGATGTACAATTCCGTAGTACATTATTTTGATGTATCTCATAAGGTTTAGCCAGCGTTAGTAATGTAGTGCCCGAAAATATATTTTTACGACTTCATTACAAAACATGGACTTTTCTCTACTTTCTATAAATATAATATGCACGTATCATATATGTAAACCTTTCGGAAGAAATTTACAAAATTATAAATTATAAATAAATTCATTTAATTTATATTTTTTATGTGAATATTGGCCAAGAGTCCCAACTGCTCCCAACCGTCTGGAGCCAGTGAGACTACGGCATCCCTAATTGGGGTATCTTGTGTGGCTGGAGGTAGTGAGTAGGGGATGGAGATGGTAAAGAGGAAGTTGAGGGTGTACCTGGCTATTCAGAGCTGTTCACCAAAAGCAATTTAAAACAACGTTTTAATTCTGAATGGTCGTTTTACACCAGAGCGATACTGATAGTATCTTCCACCCTGGAACGTTCCGCAAATATACGTCTGGTATATATTTGTTACAGACACACATTTGTTTAGTTTTCAATATTTTCTGTCTATTTGAAATACGCTATACAGGGTGTATCGGCGCTAACCCGACAAACTTTAACCAGCTATTCCTTAGTACATCTGGAGTAAAAAATGTTATGGGCACATTGCTGTCCGGTAGCATTTTTTTTCAATTAAAAACAAAAAAAATAATATTTCCACACTACATCACTGTCATTGGCATTGCGTTTCGTGTTCAACAGCTGTTATAAGCAAGTATGTCAAAAAGCGTCTTCGCTCTTTCGCACACACTAAATAATAATAGTTAAAAATGAGACGAATGGTGCCATGCCATTTCGTTGTGATTGTAAAAGTGCGCCAATATAGGTACACACGTGCATTATTCAACGGAATTCGAATAAAATATTTGCCAGATGGGTTTTCAAACTTTGACAAAGGATAAAACAGTGACATGTGGTGAAAATATGAATAATAAATTTTTTATTAAAAAAAAAACGTTACCGGACAGCAAAGTGCACATAAGATTTTTTACTCCAAATATGCTAAGAAATAGCTGGTTAAAGTTTGTCGGGTACGTGCCGATACACCCTGTATACATGTTGTTTTTTTAATTTTCCGTAAAAACAAATACTGTTTTAGAAACTAGATTCAATCATCTTTCCGATGTGTGCATTTAAATTAAACATTACTGTTTCTAAATAATAAAATTTTAATATCAAACGTGAAAAATGTTTTCAAAAACGCTAACCAAATTTTTAGTTAATTTTTGACTCTAATCGCAAAATAATTGAGAGAACTCGAAATTTGTAAGAAAAATATAACTTCACTTTTTTCTTGTTCATATAATGAAAAATAAGATATTATTTTTTTTAATTAAATTGATTGTTACAATCAATGTCGGCGCGAAATACGAATTATTCATTTTGGCTATATTTAGAATTTTAATGGCATCAGTATAAAAATTACGTATTTCCGCATGAAACATCTTTAAAAAGTATAAAATAAAGTCGCTATCCGCGTCTGTCTGTTTGTGCGCTTAGTTCTTCTAAACTACGCAACGGATTTTGATAGGGTTTTCACCATCATTTAGAGAATTTCTTCCGAAAGATTTTTATATATAAAACATGCATATTCGACATGTAAAAAATAGAGAAAATCTAACACAACACGTACACGTCAACAGTCTCGAGTGATTGTGGTATGTTGTAACGCAGCAGGGGAGGGTTTTATATTCAGATCTGGTCCCAAAACATAGCTTAAGCCATTTCAATCAACGTTTCGTTTTTTAATGTCAGTTTTCCTCCAGGCGATACTGAGAGTAGCTATTGATGTAGGTTTGTACATCAATTCCACGTTCAATCCGACATTTTAAAAACAGGTTTATTTTTTGCAACGAAACTTCGGTTATATTCCTACGTAAAAGTTTTTCAATGTTTTTTCCGAGAAGTTCTCAGAACTAAGAAATTAATTTGTAATATAATCACTCGGGCTTAAATTATCTCATTCTTATTTTGGGTCAATTATGAAAACAAGTTTTCTTTGTTGTATACACACTTAAGAGGAAGCAACAAGCCAAAAATGTGTATATTCTTGGTATACCTTATATTGTAGGTAATAGGCATTAAAATCGCTTGACAAACGGAGTCTAAAAACGTTCGATTTCAAGCACAAAACTGGTTTTTATTTATTTTGTAAATAATTTTATAAGAAAGCAAAAAAGTTAATCAAGTGAAACTGTCACAGATAATCTTAGCTATAATACTGTATTTTTTTAAAGTTGTTTCCTTTAAGCGTTCATACATTTCTATTGAAAAATGATATTTTTTTTAGTAGTTTACATTTATATTTTTAATTAAGTAATTTATTTTTTTTATTTGTATTCTACTTAAGCGAAGCGATAGGAAAACCTTCAATTTATCAAAAGCATATTTTTTGGTATTCATAATGTACACCAATTCGTTATAAAGATTAATCAAAATAGTGATTTAGCATTAAGCTTCGCCTTAAGTGACGTAGAAATTATAAGAATCTAATAACCAGGGGGTTGCTTTACGCCCACATTTTAATTATTTATGATGAACGTATTACTAAAATCTTAAATGTTTCTAGAGGAATCTCTACGGATGTAAGTTATTTATATTTAAGATTAATAAAAACAGAACCATACCATTAAAATATTTTTATGTAAAACATACCTATAACGTTTTTTTAAATATAAAATTAGCGGTTATCACCAGATTTTATTTTTCTAGACGATGAATTAGTAACTTTCCGAGGGATCCCTCTAGAAATATTAGCGAATTTAGTAATACGTTCATCGGAAAGAATTAAAATATAACCTACGGAAAGATCGATTTTATTAGGGCAATTTCAAGCCATCAACGAGTCTATCTGCAAAGTTTCAGCTCGATCTGATGTCGGGAAGTGGGTTAATTTCCACTTTCAAGGTTTCAAATACAAGATGGCGCAAAAATAATGTCATAATGTGAATTGGCTGCCATTTTGTAAGAAATTAAAAAAAAGTGCAATGTTTTTAGATGTAAAATTGATGACACTATGTTGAAAAAATGATATTGGTCAAATGACCATCTCTTTATTTGATGCATTTTGACGATAAAGTTGACAGAACAACAGACCGGAAATTGGTCAAATAAGCTATTAACAATAATTCCACGTTCTTCAGGTGTGTATCACTCCATAGCTTGTTGCCAACTAATTCTCTATCTACAGCACAAATGTCAAAGCGCAATGACATTTGACGCCATTTGCAAAAATTATGGCACGTTCAAATTATTACTCTTTGTAGATGTATTCATTTAAAAAGCAACCTTTCCATTCAATAATTGACCCATTTTGGAAAGTTCTAGTGGGGAATCCATTACATTATTTTCATTAATAATATATTTATATTATAAACACAATCTATAATGGTTTTTATTAATGTTTATAAATGTGATAATGAACATATTACAAATATAAATAATAATTGTTGGTTTTTCTGTGATTATGTTGCAAGTATAATGTATATTTAATTAAACCCAAGGTCTTTGGCTGGTTTTTCCTCAGTAATTACAATATTTTTTTTACATTTAATTGCTCGGAGTAACTCAAATTAACATATTTTTTTATGTTTGTTTTTAACTCATATTTGTACATTTAATGTTGAACTAAACAACACACATTTGCGTGTATTTATGCATATCGTATATACTTCTCACAGTGATCTCCTCGCTAAACGGCACTGAGTAACATCATTTTTTTATATTTATATATTTTTTTCCAATTAGGGTGTTTTGTGAAAGTTGTGGGGAGGTGAAGGAGATGGTTAAAATAAAGGTGGGGAAGTACATAGCTATTCAGATCTTGCCTCCAAACATGGCTAAAGCCATTTCAAACACCGCTTTAATTCTGAATTATGGTATTACACCAGAGCGATACTTAAAACATTATTTAAAAATAAACTCATAACAATAATATGGGTTAATTTCAAATTTGCTTTGAATATAGGTAAGTGTAATTTTTTCAAAATTGTAACTGAATTTCATATTTATTTTCGTGTAAATTAACCCACTTCCCGACATCCGATCGAACTGAAATTCGGCAGAGAAGCTCGTTGTCGATGACAATGCATTCTATCAAATTTTTAACAAAAACATATATTTTTTTCTCTGAAATTGGATAACATTGCAGCGGTTAATATAATAAATAAACATCAGTCCTACCCGATCGTATTTTGACGTAGTTGTAAGCGAGGTTGACTCCAGTCCGCTGAGAGGAAGGATGAACCCTCAGTCAAACCAAAAGTTTTAAAAGTTTTAAAAGTTCTCGCCAATTTAAGAGACTGGGGAAGAAAGTTCAATCCTCGGTCAAACCAACAAAAAAAACATTTTTTTCTTTGAAATGTTAGCCGTCCTAAGAGGTTATATCGTCCCATATGTTACTATATTTCAATTTGTTTTTATTTTTTATTTTATCAATAACTCTCGTGAACTTTGTTAATTAGGTAATAAATACGTTTTATTTACGTTCGTAATGGCTTTACGTTGAAATTAATGTTGGACGCTGTAGTGATTATTTTATTTAAAAATGTATTTCGTTATTTCTTGTACGTGTACGTGTAAATTAAAGAAATTACCATAAAAACTCGCTGCCGTGGTTTGAAAACTTCGATTGTTCTTTTCTTAAGTAACAGAGGGCGACACTTCCGTTTACAACAAACCTAAACCATACAGTCATTATGATAATAACACTATCTTTCACGTTTGTAATGATTCAAATATTTGTCTAATCAAATGGGATGGAGATCTACGATGTCAGGCGAGTGTATATGAGGCAGAACGCTGGGATATTGGACTAAATAAAACATTTGTTTCCATTCAAATTATATTGAAGAAACTTCTACACGGATTTTATTAAAAATCTTTTTGAAGAAGAAGACAATAATAATAAGTCTAAATGAAACGTGAAACAGAACTAGGAATCAAACCCAGGATATCTAGTCTTACAGGACAGGCATCTTAAACCACTTGACCATTGAGAAATATTGCAAATATCTTTGTCCAAAATTCGTTTTTGTAGTAGATTGGTGAAATTAATTTTGTAATAAGGATCTTGCGAATCAGTGTCTTGTGAGTTTGTACTTGCAAAGTTATCCTTGTTTTCGAATGAGGAAAATTAAATATCTATTCAATTGAGACATTAAATTCAGGGCGTTAAAAACAGTCTGTTGGGGTTCTGATTAGGACTCTTAAATTGCATTTATGCTATGAGAACTCGTTTTGTAGTGGAATCGTTTGAACTTCCCCACACGAAAATACCACATAGTAGATGAGGTTGCCCCAAGGCGTAATAAATTTTAATTAGTTGCTTATATTTTCAAATTGGGATGTTCAATTTAATACATAATTGTGATATATAGAACATATTATTAAAAACTTATAATTATGAAATATTCGATATTGCACGTTTCTATGTATACAATAAAATATGATGGAATTTGAGGAAAATATTGTAATTTATCTGAAATACAAATATTTAGTTTGTAAACAGTAGCGCGCTTGCTTGTCAATACTTCCTGGAATTCAGGGCCTGACTGGGAATTATTATAAATATATATTGAAGACAATATTTACAATTTGAGATCAGGGTTTGGTAACAAACACCTCTGTCATAAGTTTGGTGATTTAGCAGGACTGTCCGGGTTCATCGGGAGAGGTGTGTTCAGGAAACGCCTGCCCATCAACTTCATGGCTTGCCAGATCGGGAGAGACTGGTTTACCTCTCCAACTGCTCTCTCGACATATAGGATATGTCCGTCATTCCTGGAGACACTGATCCCTAGATTCTTTTGCTTAAAAAAATTGACATAGGTCCTCAGGGAAATTATTTTCCCTAGATGAAAATTCTACTCTCAAACAGAAAAACCAGGAAATTATTTGGTCCCATCTAGGAATTGAACCCAAGACCGAGGGTTGAGTTTCCGGGGAGGAACTAATCCGACCCAAACCCCTTCGTATTTAACTGTATCATACTTCGACAAAGAACAATCATCATCTTGGCTATTTTTTATTGTAAAATTGCAAGATTCTTCCCAAACTAAATACAATCTTGGTGGTGTCTTGGATAAATGTGTCCATTTTTATTTTAATGTGCGACATCTATTGAATTTTTCACAAGTCTAGGATGAATTGATTTTTTTCGGAATAACCTCAAATTGTAATACTTACTCATTGAAGACAATATTGGCAACTCTCAAACGAAATATACATTTAGCATAATATACCGATGTCTGCAAACTAGTGAGACAAACGGGAAACTAGTGAAATATACATTTAGCATAACATACAGATGTCTGGAAACTATTGAGACAAGCGGGAAACTAGGGAAATATACATTTAGTATATATACAGATATCTGAAAACTAGTGAGACAAGCGGGAAACTAGGGAAATATACATTTAGCATAATATACAGATATCTGGAAACTAGTGAGACAAGCGGTAAACTAGAGAAATATACATTTAGTATATATACAGATATCTGAAAACTAGTGAGACAAGCGGGAAACTAGGGAATCTACATCACATAGATAAAAAGACATAAGTTTTGCTTTTTTGTAATTTTATGCAAAATGTTGGGTTATGAAACTTTTGGAGCCAGATTTAAGCTTCGAAGCATTTCGAAATACATTTTAAACATCACAAAATTGACGCCAAATGTGTTTTGATTCAATACTTTCCGTTTGTGCAACGAGTTTCCGGACACCATGTGTATTACTATCACAAATATATATCTTTAAAGAGAGTGAATTACATAAACGTATTACGAAGAAGTGTATTTATTATTGTAGGATTTTAAAAACTTTATAGCTTTATGTTTATGATTCTAACTAGGCCATTCAGCGCCATTTTGTTTAATTTATATTACAGAGTAAAGGTCTTAGACATTATGATTGTACCGTTTAAGGCGATGCACTATGTAGTAATGCAAAATCATGTGTTTTTGGTTTGAAAATTTGGTCGCCTAGAAATGTTTCAGATGCTTTAATTAAATACTGCGAGTAGAATACATCTTGGCCTTTGAAATAATCGAGTATTTTTTAACATAAGTCTTTTATAAGCCCAGAAAATACTAATGTATAAAGGCCTATGAAAACTGCTTTAAAGTTCAAAATCTCCTACTTAAGAACCCATTTTTGGTTATGATTTTATTGTATAATGTGGAAAATTAAGTTATTTATAAAATGATCGAAAAAAAATTTAATATTTATGTCTGAACATCCACAAAATAAAATAAAAGGTTCTTTTTGGCCATGTATCTTTCTTGCATAAATCAAAACAGGCGGATGGTGTTAAGCGGGAATTTAAACCTTATCGCCATCTACGTAAGGGGTGTTATTGATAGCGGCTCGATTTAAAATATTACACGACGTAGTGCATCGCCTTAAACAAAGTATTTTTTTGTAAATGTGTTTTAGGACAAGAAAAACATATCGATTTTTTGATTAACTGCATTTAGGAAGTACCTACATAGCTCTCTCCACGGGTGAGTTCATGAACAAATTGGAGCGTCTCGTTCCCGTTAAATGCCCTTTCTAAGTCCGTTTCAGCTTTTGAACAAATTGTGATCAGCACAAGAGAACAGCTGTCATCTTGTTAAGCTTTTCAGATGATTACAATTTGATGTAATTGGCGCTATACGGCGAAAATCCAAGTAACTCGACACGGCTTGTTTGAAATCTTCAAGGTGATTTCATCAATTGCCCCTTTTTGGGTTACCTGGTTTTGTTCTAACACGGCAGCCCGTTCAGATCTGTTTTCGAATGCTTGGAGTATAATGTTTATACAGGGCCGGCCCTATGCTGGCGCAATTGGAGAAGTCCGCTCCAGGCTCCAACTTGCAAGCCAAAAATGTGTATATTCTTGGTATACCATATATCTTAGGTAATAGGCATTAAAATCGCTTGACAAACGGAGTCTAGAAACGTTAGATTTCAAGAAAAAAACTCGTTTTTATTTATTTTGTAAATAATTTTATAAGAAAGCAAAAAAGTTAATCAAGTGAAACTGTCACAGATAATCTAAGCTATAATACTGTATTTTTTAAAGTTGTTTCCTTTATGCGTTCATACATTTCTATTGAAAAATTTTTTTTTTTAGTTTGCATTTATATTTTTTATTGAGTAATTTATGTATTTATTTGAATTGTACTCAAGCGAAGCGATATAAAAACCTTCAATTTATCGAAAGCATATTTTTTGTATTCATAATGTACACCAATTCGTTATAAAAATTAATCAAAATAGTGCTTTTGCATTAAGCTTCGCATTAAGCCCCTTACCCAATTTATACCGATTTATAACAAGTTTCTCGTTAACTAAGTTAACGTTTAACGTTAAGTTTTTAAGTTCCAAAAAAACGTTATTTTTTAAGATAATATTCATACTTTTGTTATGCAGAAATGTTAATTAAATGAAATTCCGTCGATAAAAAAAAATCGCAAAGTAAGCTTAAAAAATTATTAAAAACACGTTTTGTTCTGTTATTTGATCAAAAATCACAGTGTATCTTTAAATACAACTAAAGCATCTGTCAAAAGATTTTTTGTCTATTTCAAACGAGTCATGTTTTATAAAATATTTTCACCATTTTCGCTTAATTATTATTATCGTTTTTTTTTATATTAGCGCGCGCGGTGACAAACTTATTGATTATTTTTTATTAGCAAAAGGCAAATACTCATATGATGAAATTGAACTATTTCTAAACCTCTCTCCTTTGGAAGTCCGTCGGGAAAGAAATGACCTCATTTGCTTCTTCAAAATTATAAATGGTATTATTGATTCACCTACTCTACTGCAACTCATTCCCTTCAATATCCCCTCGCACAGACTCAGAAATAATGAACTGCTCTTCCTCAACCATCATTCGACAAATTATGGATATTATTCACCATTGTCCAGAATGTGTAGACTGGTCAACTCAAGTCAAAACCTTCACTTTTTTGGGATAAGTCTGAATGATTTTTGCCGGTCGTTAAACAAGTGACGGAATATTATAAGTGGCCTGTGGTCCTGACCCACGGCCACAGACATAAGAATATATAGACTAGAAATTAAAGGTGAGGGGTAAAATCAACTGTTGAAGAACAAAGGGGGTAAAGCTGACTGTGATTCGTCAATAAATCAATCTGACAGTATATAGGCATCTCGCATTATAATATCACCATTTAGTTCTTAAAAGTAAAATCTGCTTTTGAATGAATAGACATTTTTACATGGGAGCGCAAATTACTCGCCACGTTATGAACAAATTTGCGAAGTCCAAATTCGGCAAAAAAAAAATTCTTCTATTTTCAGAGTCGAATATTTTGTTTACGTATTTAGTTAAGACACTTTTATAAGTGTTCATAATTTAGTTCCCAGTAACCAACGATGCGTACAGATATATCTCGATGTGATAGTATATGTTTCTACAAACTGATCCATATTATACGATGTAATTACGCTTAAAATAATGCTTACATATGGAATGTAATACGACAATTGGGTTTATTCTCTTTTTCACATCTATTTTTACAAGTTTTCATAGCTAAGCCACCATTTTGCCGTGTTATTTCGTAAAATGCCTCGACCATAGCTCGACGCTAGTTCGAACAAGAATGATGACGTCACATTCTCAAGATTCACGGGAAGCCATACGCGAGCCCAGCCGGTTCCAATGGAACCGGTATGGGGAGTGGGGAATAATACGCTTTTAATCACTTAGGGCAGGTCTACTAATATTCATATGTATATGCCCACGGCGTTGTCTTGACTTGATTCGACTAGTCACTTTATTTTTTTATATTATATCTACCATATGTCTTTGCTTTCATGTACCTTTGTCTACTCCTGTATTTTTCATTTTACTTTATTCGTGTTATTATTTTGTAATTTGGACGATGTCCGTTAATAAATAAATAAATAAATAAATTACCGCCAGGCGTCGTTTGGCTCTGCGCCGGTCCTGTGTTTATGTCTTTTAAAGGTTCGTGGCTCATCTCCCTTGGCGATACTATCTATAGCTCCGGCTCTGCTATGTGTATGTGCATTATGTAAGTGTATGTATGTTGGTATATGGTTACACCACGACAGAACTTGACCACGAAGAACCGGTTAGGATCAGCTTGGGTCACCAACGTACTTATATGTATAATTAATGTACGGAACGCGCAAATATTTTTGCAATAAACGCACGGTGTTTAAGAAATGCTTGAAAATTAATGAAGTCTCGTTTGTATTTGTTAGACCCCAGTATATTGTTTGCATTCAAGTCAAAAGTTACAGAAAATCTTTTCTGTAGGTCTAAAACGGAAGATCTTTAGTGCCATATGTCAATACCATATTAAAGAATTACGCCATCTATGGTCAGTTAGCGTTGTAAGCTGTCAATATGCACATTAATGAATGGAACTAACTAAGCTCTTAGAACTGAAAGAAATCATTTACACGATCATGGACTTTATTAATTCACATAAAGATGCGATCAATTGATGACTATGGACCTCTTGAATTAATTAAGAGGAAGCTACAAGCCAAAAGTGTGTATATTCTTGTTATTTTCTTGACAAACGGAGTCTAGAAACGTTCGATTTCAAGCACAAAAGTTTGTATTTATTTTGTAAATAATTTTATAAGAAAGCAAAAAAGTTAATCAAGTGAAACTGTCACAGATATTAGCTATACACGTTCATACTAAATACATAATTCTAAATCACTATTTCGATTAATCTTTATTACGAATTGGTGTACATTGTGAATACCAAAAATATGATATAGATAAATTGAAGGTTTTTCTATCGTTTCGCTCGAGTAAAATACAAATAAAAAAATAAATTACTTAATAAAAAATATAAATGTAAACTACTAAAAAAATATATTTTTCAATAGAAATGTATGAACGCGTAAAGGAAACATCTTTTAAAACATACAGTATTATCTAAGATTATCTGTGACAGTTTCATTTGATTAACTTTTTTGCTTTCTTATAAAATTATTCACAAAATAAATAAAAAACAGTTTTTTGCTTGTAATCGAACGTTTCTAGACTCCGTTTGTCGAGCGATTTTAATGCCTATTACCTACAATATAAGGTATACCAAAAATATACACATTTTTGGCTTGTAGCCTCCTCTTAATAAATTAATGAGCAATAATCATTTTTCATATTTTGAACATTTTGTAATTTATTTTACCTGTTTTCTAGGTGTTACTTTGTGAACACCGTGTTTTTTTTTTACACCGAAGGTCCACCTTGCATAAAATAACGTTTTTCTAAACTTAGCCCCGTGGGACCGGTCCGTGCACAAACACAGTTTTAAAAAAGATGTTATTGGCAAAAATATTACCACAGTCACAGAAGTGTATTGTGAGCGTGTCGGTGTACCGGACTCGCACTTAATATCGGTTAAGCATTAATTGAATTAAATTAGAACAATCAATGAGAATCAAAGATAATCTATTTCAAATTGAATATAAAGCATTCATATTTGCTCCGATATTAACAATAATATTGCTAAATAAAATATATTGTTTTTACATTATTTTAGAAATTTGCCAGGGCAAATTCAACCTTGTGTCTGTCTAATACACCAGAGCCGCGCGTCGCATATTTTGTATGCACGGCTGCTTCACTTACGTCGTTATAATTTTGTCTTTATTTTAGGAAATCCCGTAGTAAGATGATTTGAAAAGGAGATATATAAATACGAATGTTAGAGAGAGCGCGCTAATATTAAAAAAACGATAGTAATTAAGCGAAAATTGTGAAAATATTTAATAAAACACGAATCGTTTAAATAGAGCAAAAATGTTTTAGTTGCATTTAAAGATACACTGTGATTTTTTTCATGCCTATGACATATTAAATAACAAAACTCTCTTATACTATTCCAACTATCGAGGGAATACATATATTTAACGTTTCAGCTTCTTAAAAACTTAGATTTACCGAGAAACTAGTTATAAATAAGTAGAAATTGGGTATGCATTGGTATTAAGAGGAAGCTACAAGCCGAAAATGTGTATATTTTTGGTATACCTTATATCGTAGGTAATAGGTATTAAAATCGCTTGACAAACGGAGTCTAAAAACGTTCGATTTCAAGCAAAAAACTGTCTTTTATTTATTTTGTGAATAATTTTATAAGAAAGTAAAAAAGTTAATCAAGTGAAACTGTCACAGATAATCTTAGCTATAATACTGTATTTTTTTAAGTTGTTTCCTTTACGCGTTCATACATTTCCATTAAAAAAAATATGTTTTATTGAGTAATTTATTATTTTATTTGTATTCTAGTCAAGCGAAACGATAGGAAAACCTTCAATTTATCTAAAGCATATTTTTTTCTATTCATAATGTACACCAATTCGTTATAAAGATCAAAATAGTGATTTGGCATTAGGCTTCGCCTTAAGGAGGAAATTTAAAGCACTGCATTTTTTCACATAAATCCTTTTTCTTTTGAGCCATCATTTAAACCTTCAGTTTCGTTTGTAAGTCAGAATAGATGGATCGTAACCCTCATAACGCACGTATTTTAAATTGCATAATTTGGCCTCTAATGACTGAGTTCGACAGACAATTGCAGACTAATATATATGCACCACGTAATATGAAATGAAATATTGTTTATACGACTAATGGCTAGTCATACAAAACTCAGTTTCACAGAATACAATGGAATAATGAATGCCGAATTAGGAACAAATAGAAACAAAATCTAGCAAAGAGCTACTTGCATGAAAAAACTGTTTACTTAAAACATAAAAAAATTTGATTTTTTTATAATCCAGTTATGAAGAAGCGAAACTTTGTTGCTTGAATGTAAATAGCCTTGTTTTGTGACCAGATATGAATGGCCAGGTATCTCTAAGCCTTCCTCCCACTCTGTTCAGTCCCAAAGTTGCGCAATTGGGGTCATCACAGTCCTATCGGCTCTGAACAGTTGGGGGCACGTTGAGGAATGTTTTTAATTTTGAAAGTTTTAATAATCATGCATCTTTTTGTGTATCTGCAGGAATACTTGACTAACTGATTTTGAAAAAAACCATTAAAATTCATTTCATGATAAAAATTATGCTATTTTATTAAGAATAAGAATAATTAAGTTTCGGCACGATGTCCGTACACGCGTTCATATTTTTTTCGCACTTTTAAGAGGAAGCTACAAGCCAAAAATGTGTATATTCTTGGTATACCTTATATTGTAGGTAATAGGCATTAAAATCGCTTGACAAACGGAGTCTAGAAACGTTCGATTTAAAGCAAAAATTGTTTTTTTTTATTTATTTTGTAAATAATTTTATAAGAAAGCAAAAAAAAGTTAATCATGTGAAACTGTCACAGATAATCTTAGCTATAATACTGTATTTTTTAAAGTTGTTTCCTTTATGCGTTCATACATTTCTATTCAGTATTCTACTCAAGCGAAGCGATAGGAAAGTTTTTTGATATTCATAATGTACACCAATTCGTTATAAACATTAATCAAAATAGTGATTTGGCATTTAGCTTCACCTTAAGACCATCGCAGGTGTATCGAACACGTGTTCCGATATTTAAACTTTATCAGGAAGCCACTTGCAGTCGCGTTTTTAATAAATCAGAATTACTAGTGCAAGTGGCCCCTTGAAGTAAATTAAATATTTAATGATTATTGTTGCTTGTCTATCGACGCATGGTTGGCTGGTTATTCCGTTATATATGTATGACAAAATAATAGAATTTCTCCTGATGCAATTATCATAGAGGGAAAATATTGATTGTGAAATTAAATTATGGCGGATATTAAATACAAAGTATTGTAGTTTTTGGCTTGAAATTTTGATTACTCAGAAATATTATTTATTTGCATGATAAACTGAGTATGAATGATATAAGCAGGAACAATACAAAAGAGTTCAATAATTGTATATAATAACAAGACGACTGTTTTGATTAATCTTTATAACGAATTGGTGTACATTATGAATACCAAAAAATATGCTTTAGATAAATTGAAGGTTTTCCTATCGTTTCGCTTGAGTAGAATACAAATAAAATAATAAATTATATTATAGCTTAAATTATCTGTGACAGTTTCACTTGATTAACTTTTTTGCTTTCTTATAAAATTATTTACAAAATAAATAAAAACCAGTTTTTTGCTTGAAATCGAACGTTTCTAGACTCCGTTTGTCAAGCGATTTTAATGTCTATTACCTACAAAATAAAGCATACCAAGAATGTACACATTTTTGGCTTGTAGCTTCCTCTTAATAAATAAGCAATAATCATTTATCTCCGCGAATGTTCGATTCCAAGTATGGTCGTTTTCATTTACCTGGAAGATTTGGCAATTTTAAAAATAATACACCAATGTCTTCCGAGAACATTAAATAAATTATGAAGGTTTTTTTTTAATTTGTATTATCGATATCTTAGAAATGCAATCATAACGAGTTTTTTTGTAAATATTAAACTTTAGTAATCAACAATTCGTGCACCTCAATAGAAGCGTTCCAAATTCAGTCCGTCTAATACAGAGTTTTCCAATGAGAGGTGTTATTTTGAATAGCCCGCTATTTCGGTAGATGTTACTTTTGAAGCTGTCATTTTTTAACATTTGACAAGTAGAAACTACGCCATTAATAAAAATGGAACGATAAACGCTTCAACAACGCATTGAAATTATTAAAATTCACTTGAGTGAATCAAATGCAAATCATCTTGAGTGATGAGGCCCATTTCCACCTCGGTGGCTTCGTCAACAAGCAAAATTGTCGCATCTGTGGCTCGGAAAACCCAAGAGTTATTGTTGAAAAGCCTCTATCCTCAACGTGTGACTGTTTGGTTGCGGTTAATGGTCCGGCGGAGTCATTGGATGTTATTTTCGAAAATGAGGCTGGAGCAACAGTTACGGTGAATGGATTGCGATATCGAGAGATGATTAATGATTTTTTTTGGCCGGAATTGGATGTTATTGATCTGGACAACGTTTACTTTCAACAAGACGGCGCTACGTGCCACACAAGCAACGAAACCATTGATCTTTTACGGGAAAAGGTTAAAATAACACCTCTTATTGGAAAACCCTGTATATACGACTATCAAAACTAGTTCCTTGCTATCAATGTGGAATAACGACAATTTAATGACCTCTGTGGCTAAAACTGACCTTGAAGAAGATACACGCACCTGACCCACTAAACTGAGGTCACCAGAAGGTCAATCGTAGGTAAGTCCAGGGTAAACAAAACGGTTTGATTAGTTAACTTGTAATATAAACATAACGTGTACCTAGTATATATGATAATTATCGCTGTCAGACCTGGCCCTGAGTCAAACTGGCGCTAGGGCGCTGTCTTAGGTATTCTCAGCGCCTTGGTTACTTGGCGCCTTGGCAAGACTGCGCCCGGAGTGAACTGCTCGCAAAGGGCCGGCCCTGTAGCTGCGATCACTCCATAGTTGTAAGGTTAGGCTCTTGACTAGCAATCCGAAGGTCGCGAGTTCAAATCCCGACGTGCACAGGTGAATTTATTTGATTGATTTATTTTGAGGGTGTCCTCAACCAGGCTCTCCGGGACTTAACCTAACAAACCTCACCCCGTGAACCCATGCACCCTGCTAAGTCACTAAACGTAGCGAAACACTTGTAGTGACCTTTGGAGGAGGATTCTATATAATATTGACCTCAGCATCATCGCTTATCGAAAAATAATGTTAGAGAGACGATCAATCATTTATCTTTCAAACTAATTACGGAAAGGAGAAAAATTACTATTATTGAATATTGTTAATTTATTGACAATCTCTGTAATCCGATTAAAAACTGGATTGCAGGCCCTTTACGAATGAATTGATGGGTTTCCTAATAAACTTGTAGTAAAATACTAACTTTCTATAATATACATGTATTCGTAAACCTTCCGGAAGAAATTCTCTAAATGATAATGAAAACCATATCAAAATCCGTTGCGTAGTTTAGAAGAACTAAGCGCACAAACTGACAGACGCCGATAGCGACATTTTATTAGTATAATAGAGATAGATAAGAGAAGAGAAGAGAAGATAGAGAAGACGAACTTATTATTATCACGATGACGGAACACGTGTTCACAAAAATCTTAATATTTCCGCATTTCGTCATTGTATATTATCATTACAAATTTACTAAAAGTTTATTAGGAAACGGCCTGCAATCCAGTTTTTAACCGGATTATCAATAATTTTAAGAGATTTTTAATAAATTAGCAATACTCCGTCAGCAAACTTTAAAAACCGTTTTTTCATATCTAAAAATTTTAAACAAAAGAAATACACATTATTATTAAAATAAAATAATTTTATAGCTTGGTTTCCACGATCGATTCGTTGAATTGAACGGGAATAACATTACACGTTAGTTTACGCAGGAATCACGCACGTCATCACAGACAACCGAAATTCGTAAATTGATAAGGTAAATTAATAAAACATTATTGTTATTCAATATTTCATATCTATTGGAATGAAATCAGTTCAGTGGAAATTGGTTGCTTGGTTATTCCCGCCTTATCAGAGGTCAACTTTGACTAATAAAAAGTTCATTTAATATCAGTCGGATAGGTGATAACTTGAGATACTTTCCTGTTTTTGTATTTTAATAACTTGTATATTACAATCGTGAAAAATCACGGAATAGCCTGAATGAGGCTGTCTCCTAAGTAATTAATTTATTTTGATACAAAAATACATTATATTGAAGTCCAAAGAGTCAATTTTTTATCGGATCAGCTCACGGTAATAGTTAGAAATAAGATTATCTGTGGCATCAAGAGAAAATCTTGATTCACTTTTATGCTTTCTTATAAAATTATTTACAAAATAAATAAAAAACAGTTTTGTGCTTGAAATCGAACGTTTCTAGACACCATTTGTCAAGCGATTTTAATGCCTATTACCTACAATATTTATTTATTTATTTATTACATGCCCTAGTGGGCTTTTCTTTAAAAAAAATACAAGCATTTTGTATCAGAGTAAACACTTAAAAATTAATACAATAAAGAAGAATGTAAACATAATGGCAAAAATGAATCCTCACGCATCTGATTGAGTTTAAAAGATTCAACAAAACAAAATAGTAGAAGCGGAGAAGTTATATGGGTACATAGGTCTATTTGTGTCTAGAAGAATAAAAGTGATAGAATATACAACATTTATACTGATTAGTTTTCAAATGAAATATATCACCCAGATCAGAATATTTGTTTCCGAGATTGTGAAGTCTCGGAATCGGAGAATTTTGGTAAGCTAGTGTCCTGGTGTTATTGAAGTAAAAAGGTAAGAAATGTCGGCATGATTTTTTGGGAACATGGATATTGATACATTGAAGTAATTCGGGACAGTCAATTTTAAAATGTAGTATTCTTTGTAACAGTATTAAATCTGTGCTTATTCTTCTTTCTGAAAGTTTCAATAGAGACATTTTATCCAAGAGGTAATTGTAATTTATGTTTTGTATAGGAATATGCAATTTATAATTTATAAACCTTAGAAACTTCCGTTGAATCTTTTCAATGTTATCTGAATGAATATTGAAAAATGGACCATAACGTAGAGTTATACTCAAGTTGGCATCTGTCAAGGGTTTTATATAACATAATAAATGTTCCTAAATTATTGAAATCTTTTGCAGCTCTCAAAACAAAGCCAAGAGTCTTTAGGGCCTTGTTGATAATATTATTAATATGACATACAAAGGTGAGTTTACTGTGGAACATAATGCCTAGATCAATAATTTTACTAACACAAATTAAATTTTCATCATTTAATGAATATTGAAAAAAAATAGGATTACTTATTTTGGAAAAATGAATGAACTGGCATGTATTTATGTTTAATGCTAATTTGTTGATTGAGCACCATTCAAAAAGATTTCTCAAGTTAGTTTGAAGTGTAATACAATCATTAATGTGGTTAATCTCTTTATAAAGTTTCATGTCATCGGCAAACAGTAGAACGTTTGTATCAGTAAATACATCAACAATGTCGTTTATGAATATTATAAACAAAATGGGCCCTAGATGAGAGCCTTGCGGCACTCCACTTGTCGCCATAAATTCGTATGAATTCGTGCTATTTGTTCTCACACAAAGACTTCTACCAAGAATATACACATTTTTGGCTTGTAGCTTCCTCTTAAAACGCGTGTAACTTTGTTAAATCAACAGTTTTATTCCGATATCGATGTGTATATTTCATTATGAAGTCCCTGGGCAACTCTGGGGACTTCAGCTAGTATTGAGGAACATCTAAAATGTGAACTGCTTTAGTATATTTACAGAGATATTGTAATTATTAGATAACTCTTTTATATGCGCAATTTGGGAGCCATTTAATTGCTAACCAACACCCCTGCTATAGGTCACCCCAAGTGGTTCGCTACGTTTGATGACATAGGCCCTGAAGGAAATTATTTTCCTCGGGGCTACCTGTGTGGGATAAATATAAAAAAAATTTATAATAACATGAGGTTGTAATAACCATTTGTTGCATAAAATAATTGTATAAAAATAATGGTTAGTAAATTGTCTAAAAAAAATTTAACTGAAATTATCGGCAAAAATATTTTGAAATAACAAATTTAAGATGTCGCATTCAGAATTTTAACCGAATTATAACATAATTCTTAACTTAACAAATTATTATAAGCAATAATTAGCCGCCTAAAATATCGATACAAATTGAAAATATCTCCCGAGTAAGCCGACGTAGCTCAGTGGTCCAGAGCACCTGACCGGACATCAGAAGGTGCGGGCTCAATTCCCGTTGGCGGCATTTATTTTTACTCGGGAGATATTTTCAATTTGTATTGATATTTCAGGCGACTAATTATTGCTTATAATAATTTGTTATCCTTTGTGCTATCCATAAAAAAACCTTGTCTTATAAACATCAGTTTATCATTAAAACAAATAATAATTCTTAACCAATAAGCGTGTTTTAAATTTTACACAACTGCTAAACAATCATTAATGTAGGGTAAACGATTTTAAAACACGTTTATTAATGTCGTCAGATTTAAGTCCTTAAAAAATGTATGTTGTTTTTTTGAATAATTTCTTGAAATTTCCTTGATAGAAAAATTATAAAAACCACATCTTGTTCTGTTATTTAACGTGTTATAGATATGAATGTACAGTGTTTCTTTAAATGCTTCTTAACTTAGATCTCGAAAAATGTTCGCTCTATTTTAAATAAGTCCTGCTGCATTAAATATTTTCACTTACGCCTATTAAGACGAAGCTACAAGCCAAAAATGTGTATATTCTTGGTATTCCTTATATTGTAGGTAATAGGCATTAAAATCGCTTGACAAACGGAGTCTAAAAACGTTCGATTTCAAGCACAAAACTGGTTTTTACTTATTTTGTAAATAATTTTATAAGAAAGCAAAAAAGTTAATCAAGTGAAACTGTCACAGATAATCTTAGCTATAATACTGTATTTTTTTAAAGTTATTTCCTTTACGCGTTCATACATTTCCATTGAAAAAAATTTTTTTTTTAGTAGTTTGCATTTATATTTTTTATTGAGTAATTTATTATTTTATTTGTATTCTACTTAAGCAAAGCGATAGGAAAACCTTCAATTTATCTAAAGCATATTTTTTTTGTATTCATAATGTACACCAATTCGTTATAAAGATTTATCAAAATAGTGATTTGGCATCTTCGCCTTAATCTTCTATCTGTCTCTAAATACGTAGTATACAATTTAACGTAATATAATACTATCCGCGTCTGTCTGTTTGTGCGCTTAGTTCTTCTAAACCACGCAATGGATTGTGATAGGGTTTTCACTATCATTTAAAGAATTTCTTCCGGAAGCTTTATATATACAGGGTTTTCCAATAAGAGGTGTTATTTTGATATTCAATTGTAAAAGATCAACGGTTTCGTTGCTTGTGTGGCACGTAACGCCGTCTTGTTGAAAGTAAACGTTGTCCAGATCAATACCATCCAATTCCGGCCATAAAAAATCATTATCATCTCTCGGTAGCGATCCATTCACCGCAACTGTTACTCCAGCCTCATTTTCGAAAAAGTACGGTCCAATGACTCCGCCGGCCCATAAACTGCACCAAACAGTCACACGTTGAGGATAGAGAGGCTTTTCAACAATAACTCTTGAGTTTTCCGAGCCCCAGATACGACAATTTTGCTTGTTGATGAAGCCACCGAGGTGGAAATGGGCCTCATCACTCAAGATGATTTGCATTTGATTCACTCAAGTGAATTTTAATAATTTCAATGCGTTGTTGAAGCGTGTATCGTTCATTTTTTTTTAATGGCGTAGTTTTTACTTGTCAAATGTTAAAAAATGACAGCTTCAAAAGTAACATCTACCGAAATAGCGGTCTATTAAAAATAACACCTCTTATTGGAAAATCCTGTATAATACATGCATATAATATTTATAGAAAGTAGAGAAAAGTCGATGTTTTGTAATCAAGTCGTAAAAAAATATTTTCGGGCACTTATATTGTTAACGCTGGCTAAACCTTATGAAATACATCAGAATAATGTACTACGGAATTGTATATCTTAAAAAGGCATACAGAAATTTCGCAGTGGTGCAGCGTACTGAGATACGGAGTCGATGTAACATTGTGTTATACAATAATGAATGGTGGAAGAACAAAACAGAAAGACATTAGCAATAGCAAAGCATGGGTTAATTATCAGCGTTATTTTGTGAACATTAGTGCGCTTGCTCTAATGTTCTTATTTCCATATCTCTCTCAATTAATTATCTCTCCTTTAATTATTAGGAGACCAAATTTATTCCCAAATATCATACGAATTTGGGTTCCTGATATTTAAAGGGTTAAAACATGTCATACTTCTTTTTGGAGCCTTGTTAAAAGTGTCAACATCATTTGTGTATTTAATTATTGAAGACAATTTTAGCGATTTCTAAACGAAAATCTGAAACAGAAAAATCAGAAAAGGATACGGTCACATCTAGTCATACTCAGTGGTAAAGAGTGGTGCCCCGTCAAGGCAAGGGTCCTTAGATTCGAGTCCTAGATGTGACCGTATCCTTTTCTGTTTTTTCTGTTTCAGATTTTCGTTTAGAAATCGCTAATATTGTCTTCAATAATTAAATTTGAGGTTTTACTCAATAAAGTTATTACAAAAAATAAATATTCATCGCAGACTTGCAGAAAAAGTCAATAGATGTCGCACAAAAAAATAAATAAATAAGATAGGTTTATCTAAAAAGACGCTGTCTAGATTGCATTTAGTTCGGGTTGAATCTTGCGATCATACATAAATATAGTTGCCAATAAAAAATGTGCGGTGAAAAAATGAAGATAATGTTGGAAGTTCTTATTCAAAGTATGATACAGTTAAATGTGACCGAAGGGGATAAGGTCCCATTAGCTCAGTGGTAGAGCGGTGCCCCGGCAAGGCAAGGATCCTGGGTTTGAGTCCTAGATGTGACCGTATCCTTTTCTGATTTTTCTGTTTCAGATTGTCTTCAATAATTGAATATTACAATTTAAGGTTTTACTCAATAAAGTTATTCCAAAAAATAAATATTTGTATATTTGTTTGCTACGCTAAGAAGGAATGTAGGAAAGGAATAGGCAATATTGCTTTTATTTTCATAATTGACTGTATTGATGTTTATTGTCTGTGTGTTTGTTTCAGAATGTTACGAGCTTTCCTCGTGGTGTGCCTGGCAGGTGTATGCCTGGCGCAAGGCGACCTGGACTCCCTCATCAGCGAGGTGTTCGTCAGGCCTGGAGGAAATAAGCCTAGCCTCACTCCTGGTCAGCTCAACCTCAGCCCCGGAACTGTGGGTGCCAACTCTGTGACGGGCGCGCCAGTCCGGGACGGAGGTACATAGTCTAGTGCCATTCGGCTGTCTAACACAGATCACAAATACATAAAACAGATCATTTAAAGAAAAATAGCATCTTTGGTGATGCTGTGTGGGGGGACTTTTTAGGGAAGGAAATGGAGAGTTAGAGAAAGTTCTGTGAAGGAAAAAGGTATGAGGAGAGGGTAGGAATCTAGGGATCAGTATTTCCAGGAGTAACAGACATATGAATCCATCCCTTTCACTGCGGGTGTAATTCAACGGGTCGAGAGGTCAAAATGTCTCCCTCTACCAGTCCTTCCCAGATCTGTCTCTCATTCTTTTCATACCGTCCACACAGCATTCCTAAAGATGACATAGGAACTGAAGAAAATAATTTCACTCCCGTGTGGCTTAAGATGAATTAAGTTATATGTAATTGCTTTAATGTGATTCAGTCCTTTTTATAGATGTCTTCAACTGTTAGAACTGGAACTGTAGTAGTTAAGGCGATTCACTACGTAGTAATGCAAAATCATGTGTTTTTGGTTTGAAAATTTGGTCGCCTAGAAATGTTACAGATGCTTTAATTAAATACTGCGAGTAGAATACATCTTGGCCTTTGAAAGAATCGCGTATTTTTTACATAAGTCTTTTTATAAGCCCAGAAAAAAATAATGTATAAGGCCTATGAAATCTGCTTTAAAGTTCAAAATCTCCTACTTACGAACCCATTTTCGGTTATGATTTTATTGTATAATGTGGCAAATTAAGTTATTTATAAAATGATCGAAAAAAATTTAAATATTTATGCCTGAACATCCACAAAATAAAATAAAAGGCACTTTTTGGCCATGTTTTTTTCTTGCGTTAATCGAAACAGGCGGATGGTGTTAAGCGGGAATTTAAACCTTATCGCCATCTACGTAAGGGTTGTTATTGATAGCGGCTCAATTTAAAATATTACACGACGTAGTGCATCGCCTTAATTCAAGCCCGTATCTCAGTCAGTGCTGAATAATGAAATATACATGAATAATTTGTCCACAGGCGATGTTGAGACATGTACCACCTCCGAGGGCCAGCCGGGGGAATGTGTCCAGTATTACCTTTGCGGCTCCGATAACAACATCATCAATAACGGAGTGGGAATCATTGATATCAGGTACGACATCACCAAACATCAAAATGTAGCCTTCTTCTTCGATCGTTTCCTCATTGCCGAGGATTAGAAGTACGTTTCATTGATATCGAAAAAAAAACATTTGTATTTTCATCATGTACGAGGCATATCCAGAAAGTAAGTGTACTGAATTTTTGTAGGTTACAATTTTCTTTATTGAAACATAAAAATTACATGGTTACCGAAGTACATATGTAAGCTATTTTTCGACATAGTCGCCATTCCTCTCAATGCAGGTGGTGAAGCGGGGTATCAACTTTTTGATGCCTTCCTCGAAGTAGTTTCCCGCCAACCCCTTCGTCCACTTCTCCACCTCCCCCTTTACCTCCTCGTCTGTTGAAAACCTTTTTCCACCCATGTACAGCTTCAGGGAGGTAAAGAGATAAAAATTTGAAGGTGCTAGGTCAGGGGAATGCGCGGGGTGGTTTAGTACATCCCATTTAAACCAAGCAAGCAGTTCCTTCGTTGCGTTGGCCGTGTGTGGTCTGGCATTGTCGTGCAGCATGCTGACTCCCTTTGTCAGCATGCCTCTCCTCTTGTTTTGAATCGCCTTCCGCAATTTTTTTAGGGTCTCACAGTATCTTGCAGAGTTGATGGTCTCCCCTTTAGGCAGATATTCAATCAAAATTATGCCTTGACAGTCCCAAAACACGGATGCCATAATTTTCTTTGCTGAAATTGTGGTTTTGAACTTTTTGGCGGAGGGTGAAGAGGTGAGAACCATTTTTAAACTCGCGATACCACTTGCACATACTCGTACGATTCATAGCTTTATCACCATATGCAGTTTTCACCAAATTATAAACCTCAAATGGAGGTTTTCCCTTCCAAACGTGATAACGGATGACGCCGCGTATTTCGCACTTGGCGGGAGATTGTATTGACATTTTTCACGAAACGTGTTGTCGCGTCGACACTTCTCAACGTACTGACCTTGAACCGGTCTCGTTGCGGAGGGGAATAGTCAGGCTACATGTAAGTGTAGTCAACATGTCGAAAATAAAATTCATTCGGTCGTGAGAGCCTCAGTACACTTACTTTCTGGATACGCCTCGTAGAATCACCTCTCGAAGCTAATGCACTTTACGGACACCCTGTATTCAAATATGTCAACCACAGAATAATTAAAATCTACCCTTCTATGAAACCAAAGGTTATGACCGCAATTTGAGAAAAATGTATGAAACTTTGTAAAAAATTTTAACCCTAGATAAATAAACTGTTTTCATTGTTTCATTGTAACTACACTTTCGTCGAGTGGACTACGCAATAAAACACTAGAAATAAATCATTTAATTAAGATAGGAACTTGTTACATGGCACAAAAGTAAGGTTTATAATGAACAAATTAATATCAGTCTACACAGTGACCACACATGTCAACATTATGTGGACCACAAATAGCATTTCTACATCTGGTGCAACGGTGTTTGGTCATCCTTGGATGGACACAGGTAGCTAATTTTAGGCACATTTGACGTAGATGGAACCAGAGCTTCTATTGTAGAAGATTCGCCAACATTAACAATAAATATATGAATGTACGTACCTTAAAATAAAAATTGTTGTTATAACTAAAGTTTCGTCCAGCGGATGACGAGATGGTCATAGGGCTCGTCCTAGTATGCGTGTGGCCGCAATCGCATAATTAATTAATTAATTAAATAATTTAACATTTATTTGTATTTAATTCAGATACACACAAATTCTCTGACTTTCTGACAGCATCTATGCCAGAGGCCTTAAGGGTTAGAAGAATTACATAAATGTAAACAGTTTCAGTTTTATTGCTAAATATGTCCATATCCGAATTGATTCTCTTCAAACTATTTAGGAAGTATGTTCTAAAGAGATGGGAAGGCTGACAGAGATGTTGAAAGAGGGGTAAATGCAGGTAACTCCATTTATGGTGGACTGAACGCAGTTGGCGCTAACAAAAAAATTGTCCAAAGAAGCGAAAAGTCCACGAAGGAGTGCTGGTTCCTACCCTGATGTATGGAAG
Source organism: Hesperophylax consimilis (assembly GCF_061612785.1). NCBI lineage: Eukaryota > Metazoa > Arthropoda > Insecta > Trichoptera > Limnephilidae > Hesperophylax > Hesperophylax consimilis. Next base: position 18,633,581 of record NC_142855.1, on the reverse strand, counting down.
TGAGGCATGGAACTGACAAAGAAAGGATGAAAGTAGATTGAATGCTGTTGAAATCAGATCCCTGAGGCGTATGTGTGGTAAAACCATGTTTGATCGTGTGAGGAATGTGGAGATCCGCAAAGAGTGCAAGGCTGTAATGAGTGAGATTAAGAAAGGGACGCTTAGATGGTTTGGGCATGTAGAGCGTAAGTCGGAGACGCCCGAGGAGAGGACATGGCACGATCAAGTGTATCAGATACTCGAGTGGGGCCATGTCAAGAGTCAGAATAATAGAAGAGTATGTATGAGACGATGTATGAATGTGAATGAGGCAAGGAGTGTGTGCCAAGACCGAGTTGTTTGGTGGTCCGTCCTCTCTGCCTACCCCTGCGGTGAAACGGCATGACGGTTAGTTAGTTTTCTTCAGCAGACCATTGGCAAGTTAGTTCTGCAGGCTGGGAGATAAAACAGTCTACACTGTGGGTGACGTAGATAACCATCGAGAACATAGAAATTAATGTTTTCCATGATAGACGAGTTTTGAAACCATCCACGAATCACTCTGAAGTGATGTGTAGTAACGTGTACATCCCTTCTGACCTGTAGATAGCTCATTCCAAGTGATAACACATCAGAGATCTTCATTGCTAAATATGTCCATATCTGAATTGATTCTCTTCAACATACCATCGGCAAGTTAGTTATGAAGGCGCACCCAAGTAATACTAACAGAACTTGAATTTTAACTTTGAAAATTGATGAATAGTTCAAATTCTGTGAAACAACAAAAGGTCTTTATAAATTTATTACAAAATAATACATGATTTCAAATTATAACCGTAATCTACTAGTCTTTAAGGTGAGCTCCAGAAGCTTGTGTTTATGGGAGGAGTAATTTTACACAAAATGAAAATGGGCTTAAAAGGCGGGTGACCGGGTATCTCATCAAAATGACAGTTCAACACACCTACAAAAAGTTATATAAAGTCATGAAAAGTGATGAAACAAAAACTAGTTTAAATGGGTTATACAGGTAACTATTTACCCTAGTTTTTGTTTCACGAAACAATGAAACAAAATCTAGGTTAAATAGGTTACATAGGTATACTTACTGTGCTAAAAAAATCCACGCGTTCCGGTGCTGTGTAGTCAATACACATCTCAAAATAAGCAGTTTGATATCGGAAAAATATGAATATTCATAACTAATCGCTTATGTTTATTATATTTTATATCAAAAGTGATAATAATTGTAATTTAATTGCTGAAAACATGAAAAAACCATCAGCAGATGCTCAAAAAACATGCGAGGGTTCCACATCTAACGACCGTCCACGACCAACTGGCTGACGGCTAGCAGTGCCAGCACACACACAGCTATGCGGTCGTAGGTATCGATGGTCTAAATAAAAATACAACTGTGGGCGTGTGGATTTCTCATGTTCCCGCAAAGCAAACTAAAGCGGGACATCAATAGCTTGTCATTTCCTCGCACACTCTTCACGTAGCAGTGTCACACGGTTGATTGTATTGGTGTTTTTGTTTCCGATTTTTAACAAAAATCTCTGATTTTTAATTGAATTTGAAAACTATTAAAAATATTATTTTTTAATTCAGTGCTTAAAGTTATTAGAAGCAATGTGTAGTAAATGCACACCACAGATAAGAAAAGGTTAACCTAGTTTTTGTTTTATCCCTTTTAATGACTCTATATCACCTTTTAAAGGTGTGTTTAATTGTCATTTTGATGAAATATCATGGAACCGTTTTTGGACAGTAATATATAGCACCATTTCACACTTAAAAACAAGCAGTGGAACTGAGCCGCGGTGGTTCTTAGCATTGGGATGGCTATAAAGACCTTTGTTTAAAATCTATTGCTTATGCTATCTAAGGGTGAATTTTATTGATCAAATATTCTTTATAAATTTCATATACGACGTTTTTTTTATATAATTCTGTAAATATGTTACATTAAATTCCCGAAATATCCCTAAAGTAAAGGATAATTTTAATAATCCATTTAAATGTATTAAAGGTAACTTACTTTTTTTTCAGGAGATATTTTAATAGACCAGGATGCGTACAATGTTTGCAATATGGGTAAAATTCAATAATACATCAATTATTTCTTGTGTGGAATTTTTTTTTGATTTAGTGTGCGTTTTTTAAAATAATTTTGTGGTATTTGACAATTTACTCATTTAAAGTAATACATAGTATATTTGCGGCATGTTCCCGAGTGGAAGATACTCTCAGTATCGCCCCGGTGTAAGACCATCATTCAGAGTTGAAAACTTGCTTGAAATGGCTTTGGCCTTGTTTGGTGACCACATCTGAATAGTCAAACTTTTTCTGTTACATACCTAAGTTGACAAACATGATTTATGGCTGTTCAAACGACAATCAGGAACTCTTTTTTTTGTTGATAAAAAATGCATCATTTTCTAAGTTTAAAAAAATTATTATATGAATTTCGCACAGGAGTCCTAACTACTCTACTGAAACAAGTCAAATCCTTATTTGGGTGGTACCGAAATTCATTTTCGGTAAATTTTTATAATGTCATCCAATTTCAGAGAAATGCGTGTTTGTGCTACCAAAAGTTGATAGGATGCATTGTCATCGACAACGAGTTTATCTGACGAGTTTCAGCTCGTTTGGTTGGCGGGAAGTGGGTTAATTTTCACTTTCAAGATTTCATTTGTTGCTGAAAACGAAAGTGAAATTCGATTAGATGCATTTAAAAAGATTAAAATTGGTTTGAGCTCACCACATGTACAAAAGTAGGTACTTACATCATTATTTAAATATTATTTCAATATGATTTTGTGTGGTTTTAGTGTAATTGCACGTTATTATTTTATTTACTGGTATTATTGGTAATCACAGATGTGGTTTTTGATAAGCACCATTTTATATTACCTGTTATTAACATAATTAGGTTATTTATTATAAGCTGTGGTTTGTTTTAAATTTTAACTCTTTCTCTGCCGGAAGGTATTTGGTGTGGAGGCACTAGCAGGCCGCGGAATCAAATCGTCATATAGAACAGAGTGTTAACCTTTCACGCTTCCGAATGACATAACTAGCCACAAACATCATATTTCATTATAGCCGCTGAAGGACAGATCTGACCGGGGCGTCAAAAATTTATAAAAGTATTTTTATCTTTTTTTCTATAATGCGTACATATTTATTTATTTGTAAGAAACAAACAGCTTTTACATAATATACAATGATAGATATAAATATACAAGTTAAGGCGATGCCATACGTCGTGTAATATTTTGAATCGAGCCGCCATCAATAACACTCCTTACGTAGATGGCGATAAGGCTTAGATTCCCGCTTAACACCATCCAGCTGTTTTGATTTAGGCAAGAAAAAAACATGGCCAAAAAGTGCCTTTTATTTTATTTTGTAAATGTTCAGGCATAAATATTTAAATGTTTTACGATCATTTTATGAATAACTTAATTTTCCACATTATACAATAAAATCATAACCGAAAATGGGTTCGTAAGTAGGAAATTTTTAACTTTAAAGCAGCTTTCATAGGCCTTATAAATTATTTTTTTCTGGGCTTATAAAAAGACTTATGTAAAAAATACTCGATTATTTCAAAGGACAAGATGTTTTATACTCGCGGTATTTATTTAAAGCATCTGGAACATTTCTAGGTGACCAAATTTTCAGAACCAAAAAGACATGATTTTGCAGTACTACGTATGGCATCGCCTTAACTGAAGTCAAGCCACAGAAGTTTCTTATGCTAAAGTTCATTGGAAATGAAGTTTTAATATCTTAAAATTAATTTGGTGTTAAAGGAAGGGGAGAGGAAGAGGAAAATAGGAAGAGGATAGGAGATGCTCCCGATACATTCCATACTCTCATATTAATAATCGATCGTACGCATTACTTCATATCGATATTTCTTCAGTTTATTACCAAAAATGTCAATGCTGTAAAATTTTGTATTATATTGTGCACATATACGAGGAATTGGGGAATTTTTTCGAATGTTTGTTCTACACGAGGGTAGATATGTGATATATTCGTCATTGGAAAGATAAATAATTATTATTTACAGTTTGTATCATATATTTACATATTATTACATGGATAAAATTTAAAAAAATTGTCGAAAGTGATGCATGATAATGAATTTCAGCATTTTTTCATTGACAGTTAAAAAATTATTTATATTTTTTTATTGTATAAACGGTATAAAAAGTGAAGTGAATATTTTATTACTTATTACCTACACAAAAGGAATATATTTTATAAATATCGTATTATTTCAAAATTATGAACATTCTGAGTCAAAATGTCCTGGTAAGTTTTTTTGTTAACATTTTCATGTTTGATATTAAAATTTTGTTATTTAGAAAGATCTATGTTTTTTTCACATGCAAATATTTCAAAGATAAATTTATCTACTTTCTAAAATAGTATTTCTTTTAATGAAAACTTCAAAAATAAGTTATAAGTAGTACATTTTAGATACCTAGGGAGAATTCCGAAATACCAAGAAAATTCCCCGTGTCGTTGGGACTTATTAACACTATATGGTCGGGCATTTTACCGCCAAATTGGGAGCAAAGCACGGGTGTTTTTTTAGCGCCAAAATTAGACTTTCCGCAAAATATTCATATCTTATGATCTATTTGATATTTTTCGATGAAACTTTCAGTGTTTTACTTTAAAAAGATGTCTCTATTTATTTACTTAGCAATGTATGTGTAATTCCTTTTTTTATGAACAAAAACTTTCTACTTTCTTGGGAATCATAGAAAAAACAGTATTTCACAATCGAAATAACATATCGAAATTTATTCATACAAAATTTAATTATTAAGATTATTCAGAAATTTTCAATACATAAAAAAAAACTCTAACCTAATAATGCTTCAATGTGTGATAGCGTTCGAAACACTTTCCTTTATGCAGGGGCACATTGCAAAACTTGCACATGTACCGCGTTTCACTGCGTAGTTTGTGAGCGGAACATACGCGACAACGATTTCATTTTTTTAATTTTGTGCCCAATATTACTATGACCTATGTTACGGTGCCCTGGTTAACCAAGAATGCCTGTTTGCCCTGAGTGCCCTGTATAGTCAAGTTTTTCTGTTTTAGTGGACTCGTTATACTATGCCCAATATAACTGCGCATATGTTAAGATGCTCTATTTAACCGAGGATGCCTGTTTGTCCTGAAAACTATGTAACCCTGTGTGACCTGATTTATTTTGTTCAATGGTACTGTGCCCCGTGTAACCCCTTTTGACCTGTGTGTAGACGCGGTGAGGGTGCCTGCGACAACTACATGGACGTATGCTGCCTGCCGCCAGATGTGTCGATTACTCCCATCACGCCGCCCCCGCCCGCTGTACCTGCCCCCACCGGCTGCGGTATCCGCAACCCCGAGGGCGTTGGATTCCGCATCACCGGAGACAAGGACAATGAGTCTCAGTTCGGAGAGTTCCCTTGGATGGTGGCAATTCTCAAGTAAGTCCCCCTAACACCTGCCAAAATTACACAGTCAATGATTGATCTTCTCCTAATACCTGCAAATATTAGCTACATATTCAATTATTGGTTTTCTCCTGTCCAAGAACAGCTACAAATTCAATTATTGGTTTTCTCCTGTCCAAGAACAGCTACACATTCAATTATTGGTTTTCTCCTGTCCAAGAACAGCTACACATTCAATTAATGGTTTTCTCCTGTCCAAGAACAGCTACACATTCAACTAATGGTTTTCTTCTGTCGAAGAACAGCTACACATTCAATTGATGGTTTTCTCCTGTCCAAGAACAGCTACACATTCAATTAATGGTTTTCTCCTGTCCAAGAACAGCTACACATTCAATTAATGGTTTTCTCCTGTCCAAGAACAGCTACACATTCAACTAATGGTTTTCTTCTGTCGAAGAACAGCTACACATTCAATTGATGGTTTTCTCCTGTCCAAGAACAGCTACACATTCAATTATTGGTTTTCTCCTGTCCAAGAACAGCTACACATTCAATTAATGGTTTTCTCCTGTCCAAGAACAGCTACACATTCAACTAATGGTTTTCTTCTGTCGAAGAACAGCTACACATTCAATTGATGGTTTTCTCCTGTCCAAGAACAGCTACACATTCAATTAATGGTTTTCTCCTGTCTAAGAACAGCTACACATTCAATTAATGGTTTTCTCCTATCTCTCTGTTTCTATCTAGATCTAGTAATTTGCAAGGAAGTGTTTCCTAGGGTTGGATGCAATGCGTTTGTAAAATTTTATTGAGTGTCCTTGTTGAATGCCAGGGCAACTATAATTTCCAGATAAAAATTTGAAAGTCTCAATCAAGTCACTATATTTTTGTATATTGTCTCTGTACTTTCACTCTATGATCTATCCTTTTCAAAATAATAACTTCATATTTGGAAAGCACATTCCAGGAGAGATTGCACATATGTTTTGTATATTTTTAATGTCAAGCCCGGTGTTTGGTCGAGCAAGGTTTTCCTGATTATTTATATATTATATTAACATAAAACGTTATCGGCTCGCTCTTGCTTCCAGGTCACTGGCGGTATCCAACTCACAGCAGAAGCTGAACGTGTACCAGTGCGGCGGGTCTCTGATCCATCCCAAGGTGGTGATGACGGCAGCTCACTGCGTGGTGGCAGGCAAGGGGGACGCCAACCCGCCGCAGCTGAAGGTGCGTGCCGGCGAATGGGACACACAGACCAAGGACGAGATCTACGCTCACCAGGACCGGAACGTGGTCACCATCGTTACCCACGACCAGTATTACGCAGGTTACACTCACATCTTTTGCCATTTCGTATAATAGACAATATTAGAGGTGACTCGAGGGGTACAGAAGTGTAAGTTCAATCGAGGATACCCACCACCTTCCCGAACAGTTTTAAGAACAGGATTAGTCCCTCCATTAGTTCTTACGTCAAGACTCCACTTTTGTTTGAATGAAGCTACTGTTAAATGATTCTTAAAGCCCACGGCTGTGCGTACATGGCACAACAAACCTAAAATATATCACTGTTGGTTTTGAATAAGAATTCTACGAAATACCCTACTTAACCTTTCCGAGAGTATGGACATTAATGAACGACGGTACACACTTTCGCCAAAGGAGTATGGATGGCTATGGACGACAAGCGTCGCATATTCATATTCCATGCATATTCTGTAAATATGCATCGTATTGCCATCTATGGGCATATTCCTGTAACTTTACACCAATTTTAAACATTTTACATCATTATCGACAGAGATGTCAGCTGTTATTTATTTATGTAAAAAAAACTCACTCCCCAGAGCACGGCCAGCATTACGTAACTTACTCCCGGAAAGGTTAACCCTTCAGGCCTCTGGCATATTGACCGTTACATTTCTTAAAGATACTGTCGGAAAGTCTGTATTCAAAATAAAATTATGAAACATAAAAAGTTTTAAAAATGGCTCCCCTTACGTTTTTATTTTACTTATTGTACATTTGAATTATTATGTGGTAATCTTCTATATTTGAATATCGCACCAATGTTTATAATAATAACCAAATGAAAAAACCCAATCATGTTTCTGCGCTCCTAATATTTTGTTCTTGTTGGCAGGTTCATGTTTTGACATTCATTATTTATGAACCTAACGCAGACTTGTGATACACAGGACAATTAATAACTTACTTATATTATATGTAGCTTCTTTTTCGCTTGTCTGAATACTCCAAACAAACACTTAAATTCAAAGCAAATCCATGTTCAAAATTCATTTGCATTGCACTTGACCTGGAGTTATAGACAGACAGTAAACAGAGTAGCAACTGAAATTAGTTTTTTTTTTATTTTTTTTTTTTTTATATTTACTCCACACAGGAGGCCCTGAAGAAAATAATTTCCCTCAGGGCCTATGTCATCTTTGGGGATGCTGTGTGGAGGGTCTTTTTGTGGAGAGGAAGGAGTGAACATGGGTCTTGAAGAGTCCCATGTTGTAGGAGGGAGGAAACACAGAGGCCGGCAGTTCGTTCCACAGCTGAGCTGTTGAACTTAAGAACGAATCGTAGAAGCGACCCGTTCTCATGTGACAAATGTCAACCGTGTACAAATGTTGGGCGCGCATTTGGCGTGTATCTTGACTACGCACCGGTGCCGAAGGGATCAGTGACGCTAGTTCCTCAGAGCATCTTCCATTGTAATACCGATAGAACAAGGACAGCATACCTACCTGACGCCTGTGCTCTAAAGATTGCAGTCCGTTTGTTAAGATTGGGGAATCTATCAAACGGACCGCCCGTTTTTGCACAGAGTCAAGGGTTTTTTTCAGGTATTTAGGGGCTCCGGACCAGAGATGGCTGCCAAATTCGACAGTAGGGCGCACTTGCGATTTGTACAGGGTCAGCAGTTGTGTACTATTAAAGTATCTGCGGGCCCTGTACAGTACGCCCAGCTTCTGAGAGGCCAGCTTTACTCTGGCTTCGATGGAGCCCCCATACCTGAGCTGGTCACTTATAGTTACACCAAGCATATTAATGGAAGGCCTGTTCGGAAGATTGCTTCCATTGAAGGAGACTAGATTATCATTTAGATCCCTTTTAGAAGTAATCAGACAGGATTGGGTCTTTGAAACATTAAATTCGACGAGTTAATAATTGCATAAATAGAGAAAAAGGATATTTTCGGGGCGACGTAACATGCAATTCTATTTGGACGCTGCTTGATGGTGCTGTCATCCGCCATCACTGTTCAATTTGTTGGTGTTCGAAGAACGAACAAGGGTTGGGATAGCCGTATTTTAAAGGGCTATTCCACACAAATAAAGCATGGATAAAGCCTATGGTTTATGACAGGCGAATGCGATAACACAATTCGTAAGGTTAATTCACAGTCAGCTTACCGGGTGGCGAACGAAATTTGCATCTCGAGAATCATCTGTCAGCACTGGAACGGTGATCGTTGTACGGTAGCACTCGTTATGTTGAATTGGATTGCGATAAAATACGTTTAAGGGATTATTCCGATAAATAACCGCCGATAGTACTCACATTGGTTTTGACAAGACGAACGTTTTTGATGCGATTGTACGGCTCACGGCACTCCGTGATTATAGTTGATGTGTGTGAATTCAAACTGTACAGTTCAAATTCTGACCATACTATTGGTTAGCACACGGCCTGTCAAAAGCAAATCGGCATGACGGAACAGTTGGTTTCAGGTAAATTGGATTGTTTATTCATGAAATTGTCATCTTATATTTATGGGGGCTCTGTCCAAATGACCTAAGGGCAAGCCACCACTGAGACAGCCCCAAGTGGGGCGTGTAAATATGATATCTACGGTCCGTTAGCAATATTTGCGGGCATGGTTAGAATACGATTCTGACAGTCAGTGAACATAAGCCGCTGCTTTTAGCATTGACTCCAAGATGTCGGAAAAGCTTTTAATATGCATAACTTTTAGGATAGTGTCGTTTGTTATGCAAAATAACTGCCTTATTAATCTTTCCTTATCTGTGGTGTATATTTAATACACATTGCTTCTAATAACTTTAATAACTCTATAAATATAATAAATTCTGGGTTCAGATTTTAGGTATTCCTCCGTTACACATTTATGCACTGAATTAAAAAATAATATTTTACATAGTTTTCAAATTCAATTAAAAATCAGAGATTTTTGTTAAAAACCGGGAACAAATACACCAATACAATCAACCGTGTGATACTAATACGCGAAGAGTGTGCGAGGAAATGACACGCTATTGATGTCCCGCTTTAATTCGCTATGCGAGAACATGGGACATCCACACGTCTGCAGTTGTATTTTGATTTAGACCATGGATACCTACGACCGCACAGCTGTGTTTGTGCCAGCCGCCAGCCGCTAGCCAGTCGCCCACGAATCGTCGTTAGATGTGGACCCCTCGTACGTTTCTTTGGCATCTGCCGATGGTTTTTTCATGTTTTCAGCAATTAAATTACAATAAAATTATTATCACTTTTGATATAAAATATAATAAACATAATCGATTAGCTATGAATATTCATATTTTTCCAATATTAAATCGCTTATTTTGAGATGTGTATTGACTACACAGCACCGAAACGCGTGGATTTTTTTAGCAAGGGAAAGGTTAATGAATGGAAGTCAACTAACTAAGCTCTTGGAATTAAAAGAAATCGTACACCATCAATAGACTTAATTAATTTATCTAAGACGCGATCAATTGATTCCGTTCCAGCTTGGAGAAACAAATGTTTTTAGTCATCACCAAAGAAGTATTATTGTAGTAGCTTGCAGCTACAATACAAACCCACACTTTTTCATACATGGTATCTAGAAACTCGTAGTACAAGCGATGAAACTGGTATATAATATACATCACATTCGGAGTCGAATCTGCTGAGATACATAGTTATATATATGGGAATTGGTAGTGAGACAATAAAATATGATAGTGTTGTTGTCGCAGCGTTTATTGTGAGTCAGAATAACACATCAGTTGAGTTGCGCAGTTGGGAGATGGCTCTGGATATTAAATCGCTTATTTTGAGATTGATATATTTGATATTGAAAATGCAATATTTTAAAAAATTGCTGGGACCCTGAGTCGAGAGTCGTAAAATATATAACTGGAGGTTTTAGAAATTCTTCTTGATACAAATTAATTAAAAACTATTTGGAACATTTCCAGGTGGTCTCTTTAACGACATCGCCCTGCTGATCCTCGAGGAGCCAGTGAGCACAGACGCGGAGAACATAGGTGTGGTGTGCCTGCCCCCCAAGGCCACAGCCGCGCCCCAAGCGAAGTGCGTAGCCTCGGGCTGGGGCAAGGACGTGTTTGGCAAGGACGGCCGCTATCAGGTCATCCTGAAGAAGGTAACTGTTTACTGACTGCATCACCATTATCACCAATTATGACCTTTCACCAATTTTGACCTTTCACCAAATTTGACCTTTCACCAATTCTGATTTTTCATCAATTTTGACATTTCACCAATTTTGACCTTTCACCAATTCTGATCTTTCATCTATTTCGACATTTCACCAATTTTGACCTTTCACCAATTCTGATCTTTCATCAATTTCGACATTTCACCAATTTTGACATTTCACCAATTTTGACCTTTCACCAATTCTGATCTTTCATCAATTTCGACATTTCACCAATTTTGACATTTCACCAATTTTGACCTTTCACCAATTCTGATCTTTCATCTATTTCGACATTTCACCAATTTTGACCTTTCACCAATTCTGATCTTTCATCAATTTCGACATTTCACCAATTTTGACATTTCACCAATTTTGACCTTTCACCAATTCTGATCTTTCATCAATTTCGACATTTCACCAATTTTGACATTTCACCAATTTTGACATTTCACCAATTTTGACCTTTCACCAATTCTGATCTTTCATCAATTTCGACATTTCACCAATTTTGACATTTCACCAATTTTGACCTTTCACCAATCCTGATCTTTCATCAATTTCGACATTTCACCAATTTTGACCTTTCACTAATTTCGATGGCCTCCATGAGTAGTTAAGATCCTATACTACAAATCCAGCGGTTGCGGATTCAAATCAAATATGTTTAATTTATTTTCAGTATTGCCCTGGTGAAGGACCACCATTCAGAAACAAAACGTTGCTTGAAAAGGCTTTAACCGCGTTTTCTGATCAGATTTGTTTTCCACCTTCCTCTTCCCATCTTCTTCTCCTTCCCTCTAATGTCAGCCTCACAATATGCCCCAATCAGAGAGTGGGGATCAGTTCATATGAAAACATAAAAAATTAAACTAAAACTTTTCGTCATTCTTTCTTTCTTTTCCAGGTGGAACTTCCTATTGTAGACCGCGCCAAGTGCCAGGCGTCTCTTAGAAGGACCAGGCTCGGCCAGCACTTTGAACTTCACCGCACCTTCATCTGTGCCGGTGGAGTGGCCGGAAAGGATACCTGTAAGGGAGACGGAGGCAGTCCTCTGGTGTGCCCGATGCCTGTAAGTTACTTCAATAGCTTTGTACACACTAGCGCACAACTATCAAATAAATAACTAACAACTCACATTATAGGATCAGTCCCTTTTACGCCATTGCTGTTTCCTACATTACCATATGTGCGACCTCTCCTGGAATATGCTTTCCAAATATGGAGTCCTTACTTCGCAAAGGATATAAATCTGTTAGAGAGAGTACAGAGACAAAATACCAAGAGCTCTGAAAGATCTACGATACGAAGATAGACTCAAGGAACTAAGATTACCAACCTTACAAGAAAGAAGAGAAAGGGGTGACTTGATGGAGACTTTTATCTGGACATTACAGTTGCCCTAGCATCCAACAAATCTTCACTACTAATAAAAATATAAATCTCCGTGGACACTATTACCAAAACGCCTTTTGCATCTAATCCTAGAAAACACTTCCTTGCAAATAGAGTAGTGGATGCTTGGAACAAACTCCCACAACATGTCATCGATGCAACAAATATAAATCAATTCAAAGCTCTATTGGATTCACATTTGGAGAGAAGAAAGGACTTAGTTCAAACTTAAAACAACTCAATTACTGGCAAACTTGTTGTCAAATCAGATATGAGCGCATCATCCGAATGCTGCCTGCTCTGCACATAATAATAATATGTTTGCGTATAACTAACTACATAAAAATCTGCCCTGATGATGGACACTGCAATGCTGTCCGAAACGTTGACTAAAGAAGGAGTTAGCGCAACACGACATAATACCCCAAAAACAAATCACGGGAATCATGTAGTTTAAAATTCTTTATCCATATTTATTTGTATGCTTAGGTACAATAAGTGCTTCATTAAAGTTAAAACGAGTATTATGATTGTGTTCTATCCTAATCTCTCAAGTTGTAAGTCTGCCGGCAGACTCCATTTAATCCATAACAATATTTGGATGATTTGTATAGCGCCGTTTTTGTGCAAAATCACCTCAACGGTGCCTTAAGAATTCTATCCAAGAATATTAGGTACCAGCAAATGTATCTATGCTTTCCGCCTCAAACTCACAATATTAACAACAATTCTCTTTAATTCAGGACAAGCCCGACCGCTACATGCAGTCCGGTATCGTGGCGTGGGGTATTGGATGCGGCGAGAACAGCACCCCTGGCGTTTACGTGAACGTGGCCTATCTGAGGGATTGGATTGACGATCAGCTCTACATCAATAATATCGACATGACCGCATACGATCCTAAAGACAATTGAACCGTACACGGTACATCGGCGACAATTTTGTCGATTTTTTACAGAACAGAACAGAAATTATTATAACGCAACAACAGAACGCTATTTTGTTTTTTTTTTTACATTTTAAAAGTCCCATTGAATGCCGATTCTAAGTCCGTTTTTAGCTTTTGCGAATTGTGTTCAGCAAAACAGCACAACTATCAAACGAGCGTAGAATCGGCGTTTAATGGGAACCTTTCAAATGTCAAAAAAACATAATGGCGCTGAATTTGATTTACTTTTCACATTTGAATTTCTGCGAAACAACTGGGCCAAGTATTTCACATGTTGAATATTTAATGTATTAAATGATTGCATATTAATTTGTTCAAATATTAAATGTTTGACATGTAAAATACATTTAACATATCAGTTTAATAATATTTGACGTGGTTTGTATGTTTTATATATAAATAAATATTTGACATATCAAATGTTTAACGCACATATAAGATTAAACTTTATACATTTGAATATTTCTTTATACAAACATTTGACAATGACAAAAAAAAACAGAAAAAATAAACAAATTGTCAAGAATTACATGTTTTATTTGTAACCATTTAAAATAATAACAATATTATAATATTCAGTTTCCAAAAAATCTAATTTTGTTTTATTCAACTTTTTAACCTTTCAACTTAACTCATATTGTCTCATAGAAATCGTTGTATCTCTCTTATCGTCTTGGTGAGAAATATGATTTAAACGGTGTTAGAAAGAGAAAACACTACGCTTTATATTCAAATCTAGAAATTAACTACAGAAGACTTTAAATGTATACTTTTATGAAAACAAAAGTACCGATCGAAATTTGAAAAAAAAAAAATTAAGAAACTTTGTGATTTTTTTATGAATTATTCTTGTCTCTCTCTGGTTTCAATCCTGGGATTGGTTTGCAGCAATTTTATCTAATCTCCTCTTCCATTCTTCCCTGTCTTGTGCGGCTCTTTTGACTTGTGCATATGATGAGCAGCGCACGTCCACCAGCAGGTCCTCCAGGTACTCTCGGCGTGGGCGTCCCCTAGAGTTGGTCCCCTCGGTCATACCCTCCATTATGACATGCAAGAGGCCTTCTTGTCGTATAACATGGCCGATCCATCTTGCACGCCTTTCGGACAAGGTCCTGAGCAGGTGCCTTCCTCCTTCGATTCTTTGGAGAACCTCCTCATTTGTAACATGGTCTCTCCAGGAAATTCCTAATAGTCTTCTATAGGACCACATCTCAAAAGCCTCTAGTCTCCGTTTATCTCTTTCGGATAGGCACCATGTTTCGCAGCCGTACATCAAGATACTCCATACATAGGTCTTGATGAGGAGTATTCTCAGTTTAAGGTCTATATTATTGGATTCTATTATTTTCGACCTTTTATTGAATGCATATTCTTGTATGAAATGATAAAAAAGTGAGGTTAAAATAACGTTTGTAATACATTTGTCTAACAAAATACATGTGTTTCCATAAATTTTTTCGTTATCAGTAATTTTAGTTACGAAAAAAGTAAGATTTTTTTTGAATTTTTTTTTTTATGTTCACATTAAAAAATTTTATATTTCGAAAATTATATTTATATTTACAATGATAAAATGTGAAAGCGTACTTTATCACCTTTCAAAATCAGTTTTTAGTTTTCGGATACGTTCATAAATATTCCACTTATTTGGATTTTGAATTTAACTGAAGATGCTGTCAGAAAGACGGATAATTTGTGTGTACATATCTCAATAAAATCCAAAAAATAGGATTATAATGTTACTACCTGACGTGTAGCCGGCGTTACTGGGGATTATCCTTAGGAGGTAGACTTATACCATCAAGGACTTTTCTGTAGGCCTTTTTAAGATATACAATTCCGTAGTACATTATTTTGATGTATCTCATAAGGTTTAGTCAGAGTTAGCAATGTATTGCCAGAAAAAATATTTTTACGACTTGATTACAAAACATCAACTTTTCTCTACTTTCTATAATAATGATAATAATAATAATTGGATGACTTGTATAGCGCCGTTTTTGTGCAAAATCACCTCAAGGGCGCTGTACAAATTTATAATACATTTCTACAGTGATCTATGTTATTACCAGAGATGTGCAAAATGGGTACCCAAAACCATTTGAAATGCAAAATGGAAATGGGTCAAAACTTTTCCATTTGAAAATGCAAAATGCAAAATGGTTTTTAGAAAAGCATTTCAAATGCAAAATGCAAAATACCTATTTTCAAAATGCATTGAAAATGCAAAATGGTTTCTCAGGTCAAACAATTAAAATAATTATAGAAGTTTTAAACAATTTTGCCATTTAATAATGGACATCAATGAAGAACAAAGATATTACATGATAGTAAATCCAAAAACACCACGACTGCAGATTATGAAACCACAAAAAATTTGCGCGGGACTAATGTTGCCAACGTAAAAACATAGAAACTGCTATCTAACATTTAATATTACAGCGTCATGGCCCCATGTTCAGTATTTGAATCAGTATTTTTTGTAATGGTATCACTCAATTGCCAGGGCTCCTACCAGGGAGCAACTTGACAAATGTAAATTATCTCTCATAGCGAGGTTGAGGACCGACTGATATTTGGGGCTTATGAAAAAAAGATGAGTGATAGTAGTAATAATGCATTTAAAATGGAAAATGCATTGAGAAAACCATTTAAAATGCAAAATGCAAAATGGTTTTTAGAAAAGCATTTAAAATGCAAAATGGAAAATACCCATTTTGCATTTTGCATTTCCATTTGAAATGGATTTATTTGAAATAAAGCACATCCCTGGTTATTACTAACTATTTATGGAGATAATATACAGTACAATACTTGCCTGGTAGGTCACTTGAGATTAACACTTAATTAACATTATCTAATTGTTTATTAGCCAAATTTAGATACAGGATTTAGGACATAATTGGATATAACTGGACTTTCTCTCAGGAATGGTATATTTAATTTAAGGGTATGACAGCTTAAAAAGGTAAGTTTTTAGTTTAGACCTGAATTCTGTTGGACTTGTTATGGATCTTAGTTCCGGAGGGAGTTTATTCCAAGCCTTCGGCCCAGATACTCCGAAAGCGCGATCACCAAACTTAGTATTTGGCTTGCGCTTAGGTTCCATCAGTCTGCCTACAGCTGATGATGTTGCTGATCTAAGAGTTGACTGCCTCAGACTAATAAAATATAATATGCATGTATTATATATGTAAACCTTCCTGAAGAAATTCTCTAAATGATAGTAAAAACTATATAAAAATTTGTTGCCTAGTTTAGAAGAACTAAGCGCACAAACAGACAGACGCGGATAGCGACTTTATTTGATACTATTTAGAGATAAAAGAGCATGTTTATAAAATATATACAAAAAAAAACACAAATTTTATTAAACAAATGTACTATAAACATTACTGCCACCTCAATTTCTCAAATTGTGGTTAGAGCCTTTGGTTTTTTAGAGGTGTATATTTTAATTATTCTGTGGTTAACTTCTAGATTTGAGTAAAGAGCTTAGTGTTTTTTCTTTCTTGTAAGGGGGACAACAATTTACATGACACCATATGAGATGTTCTGAAAAGCGAACAGATTGACTCTACTCCTAATCATGAGGAGGGATTATTTCGTTGATTGCTCCGTAACAATGATGTCAACAAATTAACACAGTTTAGTGATTTAAATCATTCACACCGCATTTGAGCATCACTACTATCTGCTCTACAGCTATTCCAGGGCAGCCTGCTTCCTGGCCAAGGAATCAGTGAGGAGCTGAAGACCCTCGCTTCCAGCTCCGAGTTCCTCGAGAATGGAAGTCAGATATGCTGAAAAGAAAATGTAAAGAGGTTAAAAAAAATCACATACAGGGTTTTCCAATAAGAGGTGTTATTTTGATATTCAATCGTAAAAGATCAATGGTTTCGTTGCTTGTGTGGCACATAGCGCCGTCTTGTTGAAAGTAAACGTTGCCCAGATCAATACCATCCAATTCCGGCCATGAAAAATCATTAATCATCTCTCGATAGCGATCCATTCACCGTAACTATTTCTCTAGCCTCATTTTCGAAAAAGTAAGGTCCAATGACTCCGCCGGACCATAAACCGGACCAAACAGTCACACGTTGAGGATAGAAAGGCTTTTCAACAATAACTCTTGGGTTTTCCGAGCCCCAGATGCGACAAATTTACTTGTCGACGAAGCCACCGAGGTGGAAATGGGCCTCATCACTCAAGATGATTTGCATTTGATTCACTCAAGTGAATTTTAATAATTTCAACGCGTTGTTGAAGCGTGTATCGTTCCATTTTTATTAATAACGTAGTTTCTACTTGTCAAATGTTAAAAAATAACAGCTTCAAAAGTAACATCTACCGAAATAGCGGGCTATTCAAAATAACACCTCTTATTGGAAAACCCTGTACATCAATGGTGTAATGCCCCACTTTGATGGGAATCTCAGATATCCGGGAAGTTGAATACCAGGAAGTTGTGGAACCAGGAGAAAGGAAATAGTGAGGAAATATATAATCCATCATTTAGCTTAGGGCTGGTTCTGACTGGGCTATGAAAATCCTTATGGCTGCTGTTATGAGGTATGCAGATCCTTTCGTTGTAAATTATAGTCACTGTTGAATTTGGCAGCAAGAGCGCCACACAATTCCCGAGCAAACCCTTGACACTGTGCAGAAACGGGCAGCAATTTGAAAGAATTTTTGGAGCACAGACGTCAGCTGGGAATGCTGTTCTGTTCTCCCAGTATTTCAATGGAAGATGCTCCGAGGAACTAACAAAATAGATGCCTTTACCACCGAATCACGCCAAATCTACAGTCACGAAACACGCCAAAAGCGCGCTCAACACGGTTGACATTTATCACATGAGAATGGATCGCTTCCACAACTTGTTCTGTGGATTGATTTGCTGGCTTTCTCCCTCCTATAAAATGAATTCACTCCTCCTTTTATCAAAAATACCCACCACACAGCATTCCCAAAGATGCTAAGTGCAGAGTTTACCAATATCAATAGAATATAATATTTACCAATATCAGTAGAACATTTCCTCAACCCGAGACTGTCCATAGTCCGGATGGAGTCAATCTTGGCAGAAATCATCTCACAGGCGGAATTGCAAACCTGTAACAAAAACATAATGGTACAAGTGCAGACCAGTGAAAAATCACAGGATATTATGTTAAAGTAAATCTAGTTAGTCAGTAAAAAAAAAGGTGTTTTGAAAATGGAAAAAGCGCACACCCTTGAAAAATCACGAAATCTAACTTAACTTTTAACGTCAAGATTAACCTTAAGAATACACTTCTCAAATATAGAGTTAAAATAATTTTCTGGCAAAAAAATAAAACCTTTTTTTCTACCCCAAATCTTTGGTGATGCTTTGTGGAGGTTCTCTTTAAGGAAAGGAAGTTCTGGGAAGGAAAAAGATCGATGAGAGAGGAATCAGTGGGTCCAGGATTGGCGATGGGTCGGAAGAGTCCTGCTGGAGAGGTCAAATGGTCGAATCTGCCGCCGAGACCTAGACAAACCTCACCGCAATGAACCCGAGCATCCCTGCTAAGTCTCCAAATGTGGCGAACCACTTGGGGTGATAAATGGCAGAGGATTTGGTTATCCAATAAATGGTTCCCGGGTTAGCAATACCCATAACGGCCTCCTAAATTAGAATTATTCTAGGTAGGTACTTTATCTCTGAAATCAAAATTCTTGACATATCTTGACAATTTTGAAAATGACACTAACATTGAAAACAAATTCGAATTTATTGAACCAGAGTTACAATCAATGACAGACAGACCCACAATCTAAATCAGTAGTTTTGACGGTGGGAGTTTCGATAAACTTAATCCGATACGCGCACTGTAGCTCTAATGCTACGTGTACATCTGCGAGCCGAACAGCCAAACTGAACCTCAACTTATGGGAAAGAAACGAAGGAACTGCAAATGGTGCGAAACGCCGCTTGCAGTTGATTCGTTCCTTTCCTGTAATTCGTGGTACGGTTAGCGTTCTGTTTCCCAAATGTATACATACACTTAGAAGTACTAAGAAGTGTGCCAGGGGTAAAGTGACAATCGCCCGCCGTACGCAGGATAACACTATTTTCGTTATAACTTACTTGTTTTTCGCAAAATTATGTTTTTGTAAATTCTACTATCTTACCAGTAAATATGTTTATATATTTGTAAAAATTCTATATATCTATCCTATGTAGTTTATACTATCCCAGGATAGCTACAAAATAATATTTTTTTCAAAAGCTTATTTACATAATATGTTACATTTAAGGCGATGCCATACGTAGTAAAGCGAAATCATGTGTTTTTGGTTTGAAAATTTGGTCGCCTAGAAATGTTTCAGATGCTTTAATTAATAATACTGCAATTAATACTGCGAGTAGAATACATCTTGACCTTTGAAATAATTGAGTATTTTTTAGATAATTTTTTTTATAAGCCCAAAAAAAAAAAAATGTATAAGGCCTATGAAAACTGCTTTAAAGTTCAAAATCTCCTACTTACGAACCTATTTTCGGTTATGATTTTATTGTATAATGTGGAAAATTAAGTTATTTATAAAATGATCGAAAAAAAATTAAATATTTATGCCTGAACATCCAGAAAATAAAATAAAAGGCACTTTTTGGCCATGTTTTTTTCTTGCATAAATCAAAACAGGCGGATGGTGTTAAGCGGGAATTGTAACCTTATCGCCATCTACGTAAGGGTTGTTATTGATAGCGGCTCAATTTAAAATATTACACGACGTAGTGCATCGCGTTAAAAATATATAGCATAATAAAAACATAAGATAATATTCCTGAGTTTAATAATATTTTCCAGCTAAATAAGCGTTCTTAACAAAAAAATAAGTCGAGTGAGGATTGAAAATCGGAATTATGACATTTGACACATAATTTTACGACAAGCTTTTTCACAAATAAAATAAATATATTTGAATGGAATTTGAATAGCATGCTGTTTAAAGTGTGGAAAAATTATAAAACACGTTTTTCTATTGGAGTACTGCACAAACGCACTTTAGAGAAAAACACCACTGTATTTAAATGTTCTCAAAGTAGATGCTGCAAGTGACTTATCTCAGCAATATTGCAAGTGACTTACCTCATTTAGGAAGTGATAAGCCGGATCTTCCTCGGAAGCAGATAGCTCCCCGCGGTCCAGCATGGGTTCCAAGTGCTGCGGCAGAGTCAGGAGATACTGTCCAACCTACCATCAGAAAAAGATAGATAAAAGAAACAAACGGAAATGTTGACGCAACTATGCATCTTCCACAAACATAGGTTCCTGCATTCCCTTATCTAATTTCCTGTCCCTGTCTGACAGTTTGGATTACCTACCTAAGGACCAGAGGTAAGTCAGTTCCCAATTCGAACTAAATGTTAACCAGCTTCCCATGTAGTTGTGTCAATTTGAGAGGTTGCGAAAACATTTATTACAGGAGATGTGAAATGCTTGCACGCCGACTGTCATCTCGCTACCAACAAACTGCATAGACTATCAAAGTGAATATGCGTGTAATTGAAGATTTGCGTTAGGGATTCAGCAGAAACAGATGGGGCGCCGCTATGCATAGATGCGAGCGACAATAGGATGGGCGAACAATGTTGGCAACAATACTACTAAAGATCCAAGACCCAGCTTATTGTATAACCTATTTTTTATGTATAAAAAACAGTGCAAAAGACACAATATATTAAAAATTAGACTGTGAAAACAGAGTAAGTACTTATGAACTTTTACCAACTAAAGGTTTAAAACTGAGAAGGTCAATAAACTATATAGTATCATTGCATGAGGCGCTGTACCGAACTCAAGGAGTCAACGTCCACCCATATGCCGATTTATAGAATTCACTGGGTTGACGACCGAAGGCTGCCAATCAGCTGGACGGAGAAATTTCCCAAGATCGCTGAAGAAGCGGTCGAATTCAACAGAGGGCGATGGAACTTGGAATAAATTCTATTTTAGCTGACACAAGCTTGGAGTTCAATAGAGGAGAGAATGCTCATCAGCATTATTTGCAGCATAAGGCGTAATTTTGGCTCAGTTGATTTAATTCAATCAATATACACACTCTATGTAATCGACGCATTGTGATTTCTGTACGCCTCGGAACGGTTGACGCAGGGTAGTCAGTCGGCTACTGTCATCAGCATAATTCTTCGGCGAATTTCAGAGCCACTACCGTGTCTGATTCCTATAGAAGTTTTTCTTGTATGAACACTGCATAAGAGTCTAAAATTGTGGAATTAATACATCCCCAATTGGAGTATATTGAGACACTGAAGGGAGTGGAGAAGGGAAGGAGATAGGAAAAAGGAAGGTTGGAAAGCACCTGGCTATACAAATCTAGTCAACAAATGTGGTTAAAGCCATTTCAAGCATAGTTCAAAGAGCTTTATGTGATGGAAGTAGCAATTTATTTTGTTTACATTAACACACAGGAGGCCTGAGGAAAATTATTTCCCTCAGGACCTATAACATCTTTGGGGATGCTGTGTGGAGGATCTTATTGATGTCGAACCCATATTGTAGGCGGGAGAAAATACAGAGGTTGGCAAATTGATCCACAACCGAGCTGTTGAACTCAAGAACAAGACGTAGAAACGTCCCATTGTCATGTCACAAATGTCAACCGTGTACAAACGTTGGGTGCGCGTTTGGCATGTTTTCCGACTTGGATCAATGAAGCTAGTTCATCGGAGCATCTTCCATTTAAATACCGGTAGAAAGAGGACAGCATTTCTTACATTTCCCATTCCCACCTGACGCCTTTGCTTTAAAAATTCCAATCCATTTGTTAAGATACAGGAATCTATCAAACATTCCTAGACTAGAGGTGGCCGCCAAATACAATAGTGGGGCACACTTGCAATTTGTACAGGGTCAGGAGTTGTGTACTATTAAAGTATGTGCGGGCATTGTACATTCCGCTCATTGAATATTTACCTGCGTCACATACTCCTGGGGAGAAAGACTGAAGTCAGGCAGATCTGATGCATACTGTTCATTCTCTGACCACCCATTCAAATTCTCCACTCCCTCTGTGAAAAGAAAACAATAAATTAATATTCAGTGTACTCAAAATAAATTAATATTAACCTTTCCCTTACTGTGCTAAAAAAATCAACGCGTTCCGGTACTGTGTAGTCAACACACATCTCAAAATAAGCGATTTAATACCGGAAAAATATGAATATTCATAGCTAATCGCTTATGTTTATTATATATTATATCAAAAGTATTAATAATTGTAATTTAATTGCTGAAAACATGACAAAAACCATCGGCAGATGTTAAAAAAACGTGCGAAGGGTCCACATCTAACGACGGTCCGCGTCCGACTGGTTGGACTGGCGGCTGGCAGACACACAGCTATGCGGTCGTAGGTATCGATGGTCTAAATCAATATACAACTGCGGGCGTGTGGATTTCTCAAGTTCCCGCGTAGCAAACTAAAGCGGGACATCAATAACGTGTCATTTCCTCGCACACTCTTCGCTTAGCAGTGTCACACGGTTGATTGTATTGGTGTATTTGTTTCCGATTTTTAACAAAAATCTCTGATTTTTAATTGAATTTGAAAACTATGTAAAATATTATTTTTTAATTCAGTGCATAAATATATAACGGAGGAATTCCTAAAATCTGAACCCAGAATTTATTATATTTATAGAGTTATTAAAGTTATTAGAAGCAATGTGTAGTAAATACACACCACAAATAAGGAAAGGTTAACACAGATTTTCAAAGAATGCAGTCGAAAATGGTTTTATATTATTTCATTATACAGTTTATCCCATCACTTGAAGGCTCTGGCCAAAGAGCAACTTTTTACGTCGTGCATTGCCTATTCCTGTCGACGTGCCGGTGAGTTTGCTCGACCACCGATATTACGACAATGCGACGTGCGGCTCTATCTGCGATTTACTCGCTACCATTATTTTTATTTTTTTTTAATTTTTATATTAACTCCACACAGGAGGCCCTGAAGAAAATAATTTCCCTCAGGGCCTATGTCATCTTTGGGGATGCTGTGTGGAGGGTCTTTTTGTGGAGAGGAAGGAGTGAACATGGGTCTTGAAGAGTCCCATGTTGTAGGAGGGAGAAAACACAGAGGCCGGCAGTTCGTTCCACAGCCGAGCTGTTGAACTTAAGAACGAATCGTAGAAGCGACCCGTTCTCATGTGACAAATGTCAACCGTGTACAAATGTTGGGCGCGCGTTTGGCGTGTATCCCGACTACGCACCGGTGCCGAAGGGATCAATGACGCTAGTTCCTCAGAGCATCTTGCATTGTAATACCGATAGAACAAGGACAACATACCTACCTGACGCCTGTGCTCTAAAGATTGCAGTCCGTTTGTTAAGATTGGGGAATCTATCAAACGGACCGCCCGTTTCTGCACAGAGTCAAGGGTTTTTTTCAGGTATTTAGGGGCTCCAGACCAGAGATGGCTGCCAAATTCGACAGTAGGGCGCACTTGCGATTTGTACAGGGTCAGCAGTTGTGTACTATTAAAGTATCTGCGGGCCCTGTACAGTACGCCCAGCTTCTGAGAGGCCAACTTTACTCTGGCTTCGATGGAAACGGATGACTTGACGCAGTGACAATTCAACACACCATTAAAGTGATATAAAGCTATGAAAAACAGGTTAGGTTTATAGGTTACTTTTTTCATCACTTTCAGTGACTTAGATCACTTTTTAAAGGTGTGTTGAATTGTCGCTGTGTTGAGTTATCAAGGAGCCTTATTTTTCATATAAAAATCTTAATACGCAAAAATTAAGCCAGCGTTTGTTTGCGCTCACAAAACTCCAAAAGTAGTCCACTGATATCGCTGAAAAGTTCTCATTAGTGCCAGGAGTGGTTAGAGGGTGGTTTAAATGGTAGAAGAATTCGGGGACGACCGAGGAATACTTAACGCAATATCTCTGCACTGGAATAAGATACGGAGTCGAATTAAAGTTGATGTAATGTAGTTTTTTAACAGTAACATTGTGGTACACAGTAGTCAGAGATGTGCAAAATGGGTACCCAAAACCATTTAAAATGCAAAATGGAAATGGGTCAAAACTTTTCCATTTGAAAATGCAAAATGGTTTTTAGAACAGCATTTCAAATGCAAAATGCAAAATACCTATTTTCAAAATGCATTGAAAATGCAAAATGGTTTCTCAGGTCAAACAATCAAAATAATTATAGAATGTTTAAACAATTTTGTCATTTAATAATGGACATCAATGTAGAACAAACATATTACATGATGGTAAATCAAAAAACACCACGACTACAGATTATGAAACCACAAAAAATTTGCGCGGGACTAATGTTGCCAACGTAAAAACATAGAAACTGCTATCTAACATTGAATATTACAGCGTCATGGCCCCATGTTCAGTATTTGAATCAGTATTTTTTGTAATGGTATCACTCAATTGCCAGGGCTCCTACCAGGGAGCAACTTGACAAATGTAAATTATCTCTCATAGCGAGGTTGAGGACCGACTGATATTTGGGGCTTATGAAAAAAAGATGAGTGGAGATAATAGGAAGAATGTTGCAAAAAAGCATTTAAAATTGAAAATGCATTGAGAAAAGCATTTAAAATGCAAAATGGTTTTTAGAAAAGCATTTAAAATGAAAAATGGAAAATACCCATTTTGCATTTTGCATTTCCATTTGAAATGGATTTATTTGAAATAAAGCACATCTCTGGCAGTAGTCAATGGTGGAAGGAGTCGGAGACGCCTGAGAAAGACATTAACAATAGCGAAGCATCGAGAGGTCTTATTGATTAATAAAAAAATGTCAGTCAACTTTTAAACATAAATAACACTGTTTAAATCATATATCTCACAGTAATACAAAATGATGTAGAACAAATTTTACGAGTTCATCCCGGTTTGCGCCGTAAAGGGCACAAAAAAACTACTGCGTACTAAAAAAATGAATAAAAATATATGATTTTATAATTGTTTCATCTTGCAAATCTAGCCTGAAGAATTGGAGAGTGTTGTTACCCAGGTGCTGTCCGATGGGTGCCAGTAATAGGTGCCTGGCTGTGGTCTGCAGGTGTTGGTGCAGTCGCTGCGGGGGCGCCAGCGGAGGGCATGGGGGCTCCCCTGATACCCCCAACACCCCCTGCCACCCCCCGCCACACAGGGCGGGCGGGGGCACCTTGGGATCCGCTGGTGACAAAACAAAAACATATTATTCTTATTTACAATAAATTGTCAAATAAATCAAAGTAACGACACAGACATCTATTGACAATTAGTCGCAATCTTTTTGAGCAAAATTTTTTCACCATAATTATTTGTACAGATCTTAGATAATTTATGTAATGGCTTTCAGACTATCATACCTCTTTTAGCCTCCTCTAAGAGTTTTTCAGCCTCATTGACCAGCTGTTGAAGATGTGTGTAACTACGCAGCAAGGAAAGGCAGCCCGGCAGTTCCTTCACCGCACCCCAGCCCATGCACAGTTCATCTATGAGCCACTGTAATTTTAGAGATTAACATTAGGTAAAAAAATTAAAATTAAATAAAATAAAATTTCGACTTTTTATTTTTTATTTCATGTACTCACTAATTATAACAATGATAGACGTTATAACAATGAGCTCTATACTCTGTTTAAGGAGCTAAACGTCACAAAGTTCATAAAACTGGGAAGACTTCGGTGGCTAGGTCATGTGGAGAGAATGACCGAGAATCGACAACCAAAGTCCCTGCTGAGCTCAAGACCGATAGGGAGAAGGAGCCTGGGAAGGCCAAGGTTAAGATGGAGCGACAACGTCCTCAAAGATTTGTCTGCCTTGGAGCTTCGAAACTGGAGAGAGCTGGCACGGGACCGAGATGAGCGGAGGAAGACTCTTGAGGAGGCCAAGACCCACCAGGGGTTGTAGAGCCAAAAGTGATGATGATGATGTGACTCACTAATTAAAATTAATAAAAAAATTACCATAATGAATGTAAATTTTTTATAACGATTTAAAATATGCCATTTTCGATTTGCCGCCAAAATGACATGTTCGTTTTATTTGTGAATACGGCGGCGTTGAAGTCACGCCGGGCAACGTTGGTGACACAAGTCTTACCAGCCAGTGGCATTTTATACGTCATAATGACGTTGTAGCCAGTTGGAACTGTTTTGAAATGTACTGTGATTATAGTGCGTATGTACAAATGTGCAAAAAATTAAAATAATTTTATTGAACTACCTGTTACAATAGAACCCTTATAATAGTACCTGTGAGTCAATTTAACGATGATAAGATAAAGGCAATAAATGCGAAAAAAAAAGAAATCTGCAATACCGACAGTTTATTAACCTACAATCTCCAAAGCCGTTTTTATCGATTCCTTACCGACCCGTGGGGTGATTGCCTAAGAGTAAGTTAACCCAACCGTCGGTCTACAAAGCTTGGCGATCGAGCGGCACGCAAGTGAAAATAACAGCATATTATAGAAATTGTTGGATAATCGAGGGACGGATTATTGAGAGAGTACTATATTATATTTCCAACTCTTTTTGGGAATGTATCAAAACATGAAAATATGATGGGGGGATGGGATGGGTAATATTTACCTGTGCAGCGTAAACAAGGTGTCTGGGTGCTGCGCCCCTCGAGAGAGCCCTACCCTGGGCCAGGCGCTCCCTCAGACTGCGGAGCCCGCGAGACACTCGCAGCTGTAGGACTGTTCCAGCTTCAGAACTGTTCACCTGGAACATGGTTAACCCAGTCATGTTTATACAAATGGATAACTAAATAGAACAGAATATGACAAAAGTATACGTTAGGTTAGTTAATTCCGGGTTAGGTTTGTGGTTTGTTATGAAACCGTACAAAAGATGTAAAAGAAATGTTGAATACACACGTCGACAGGTGGCATCGGGCCCAAATCTTCCGCCATTGCCGCTGCGAGGATTGTGCCGAGATTGGCGAGCCCATTCCTCACCGGGGAGTAGATTGCTCGAGTGAACTCCATCAGCTCATCCTCTGACACTACACCTGGAGGCAGAGAGAAACACGTGAGGAAATTCATAGTACAAGCAGGAAACTGGTGATCATTCAATAAAATTTTTTCGACAACTAAAGAGTAAGAGTAAGACATTAACCCATTGGCCTCAAACGACGCCGTCCCGGCGTGTGTACGGCGATGTGTCTTAAAATCAAACGACTGAGGGTCTGATGTCTGTCGGCTTAAAAACGAAAAAGGGATACATTATTGACATCTGTGTAAAAATTTTAAATGCCAATCGCTCTGTAGATAATTAAGCATTTATTTCGTAGTAATTGGCAGGACTCCGTTGGTACAATTTTTTCCTGATATTTACGATTGAAATTTTGTTATATTTCAGCTTCATTGAATTTTTTCAAAATGGCGTGTGGTTCGGGAATTGACAAGCTTGTTCGTAAAACGCATGGTGGGCGGCTAACAAGAGCCCAAATGGCAAAAAATATATATTATGGTAATCGGTATGAATAATGTACAACTTTTCTTAATCCAATTATAAAAAAATGAGGAAAAAAAAACGGTTTTTGAAAAAAAAAAAATTTCATATCCTCGTTTAATCATATTATTTTTTTTTTTTAATCAGTGCATATACTTTTTACATACCTTGATTCAATGCACAAGTAAATTAAAAAAGATTGTTTCGTTTGCATGTTTAGTTTAAAAGTTATGTAAGATTTAGTACACCACTGCACTTAAAACTTTTGGTACAAAATTAATTCGGATGTGAAGGACAATTTTTTAGCCAAACAATTCGGAGGCCAATGGGTTAAACAGCTGATATTAACCCCCCAGTGACCAACAGCTAGTTATATTCAGGGAGTTCTAAAGGTTAATATAAAGAAGGTTGGTGTTCAATGCGCCTTACCTTTCTTCCCCTGCTCCCTGTTGAGGGTGGCCTGCACCTCCTGCGCGTAGTGGTCGCAGGCCGCCTGCAGCTGCTGCAGATCCTCGGGACATGCGGGCCCCCCCTGTCCCCCCTGTGTCCCCTGTGGCCCCCCACGGCCGCAGTCCGCCAGCAAGGGGGCTTGCAGGCGCAGCAGCCAGGGCAGTGTAGCCTCGCCGGGACAGGCTTGTGGAGACCATTCCAACTGCAATACACAAAGGAATTAGTTGATTCGGTGTTCGCCCTGTACTTCCAGCTGACCGGAGATAAATTGATTATATCTTTGTAGCATTAAAATGTTGTGGAAGTTTATTCCATGCTTCCACTACTCTATTAGCAAGTGTTTCCTAGGATTGGAAGCAAAATGTATTTTGCATGTATGTACCTGGTGAGTGGCGTGGCGTAGAAGGGCGGCGTGCAGGTCGCGCAGCTGCTCCGCGTTCCGCCGCCCTCCCAGCTGGCCGGAGAGACGCCCCCTCAGCGCGGCGTCCTCGCAGCGCGCACGGTAAACGGCCAGCGCGCCCAAGCGGCCCATGGCGGCGAATGCGCAGTACAGCTGGCGACACCTGTCTGGAATACCAAAAATTTGATTAAATATTGAAAAATATGAGAACTGCCATGCCAACTTGGATATTTCTAACATGGAACCAGATTGCCCGCACTGCTCTGTTGATATCCTTACGTAGTAAGAGTCAAATTTCAATTACATGCGAGTATGTACATAAGCAAAGCGACTAGGATGAATATATATTTTTTTTTGATTTTATGGATTCTTTCGTAATCCTCTAACTAGCTAGGGCTTATAGCAATACCCTTTCATGTTTCTAGCTGACTAGTACTGCGGCTCATTTGGCCTTATTACTATCACCATCTGATGGTTGTATTTACTTGACTGATTTTATGTTACATTAATGAGTTTTATGAGGAAAAATTCTTAACTGGATAAAAAACCTCATACAAATGACAAGGAAAAGAAAAAAAAAGAAAAGTTATTTACGTAATTGAGGAAGATTATCTATTAAACTTTGAGACAGTTAAGTCACGGAAATATATAATCAGCCTTACTAGTAAAAATATCACTACGGTGTTTTTGTAACACATTGTACAAAGACTGTACAATTTCTATTTCGAATTGCTACTAATAAAAAATATCTGTAACTGCGCTGCAAAAGAACTGACAATATTACATGTTGGTAGACTTTTGCGCATGAGCATTTACGTCAGTTTCCCCGCACAATCAGTTTTGATTTAATATTTCTGATGTGTGATTCAAATCATGTTTTTGTTAATAATTTCTATTCTAATGACAAATCACCTATTATATTAGTATAATTCAATATATTTACTATTTTTTGTCAGTTTTAATCCATTCAAATGTCGTGTTATGAATATAGTTTAATTTTATAGGAAAAGCGAGGTTATTTCGCACACATTATTTTTAATTGACTTTTACGGTGTGAATTTAATAAAACTTACATGAAAGTGATGTTTTATATAACGTAAATGCCATATGAAATTAAATAGAACATTTGCAAGGAAGGCATCTAGTGATATATTCTTTATTCTATGGCTGAAAAGGACATACAATCAACATTTAACAGGAACTTTTTAAATGTCATAAAATAAAATGGCGCTGATTGGCCTTTTGATGAAAGAGTTACATTTGAATTTCTGTGAAACACCCTCACCTAATTGAAGCTTATGACAAAAAAGACTTCAAATTTCTTTTAAAAATTATATCCGCAGATAGATACCCAAATTTGGGTAGCACCGCTAATATCCTTGATGGATAGGTACTGAAATTCGGGTAGCACCGCTAATGTCCTTGAGGAATAGATTCCCAAATTTGGGTAGCACTGCTTATGTCCTTGAGGGATAGATACCCAAATTTGAGTAGCACCGCTAATGACATTGAGCGATAGATACCCAAATTCGGGTAGCACCGCTAATGTCCTTGAGCGATAGATACCCAAATTCGGGTAGCACCGCTAATGTCCTTGAGCGATAGATACCCAAATTCGGGTAGCACCGCTAATATCCTTGAGGGATAGATACCTAAATTCGGGTAGCACCGCTAATGTCCTTGAGCGATAGATACCCAAATTCGGGTAGCACTGCTAATATCCTTGAGGGATAGATACCTAAATTCGGGTAGCACCGCTAATGTCCTTGAGGGATAGATACCCAAATTCGGATAGCACCGCTAATGTCCTTGAGAGATAGATACCCAAATTTGAGTAGAACCGCTAATGTCCTTGAGGGATAGATATGTTTGTTATGAATAATTATAGTTACAACAAATCTAAGGTGAGCCATTTTAAAAATATTTCTATATTTGTATTCAAAACTTGTATTAATTATATTTATATTTAATTATTAAAGACAATATTAGAGATTCCTACACGAAAATTTGAAACAGGAAAAGATAAAACACAAATAAATAAATTAGGACATATCCGTACTAGATACTATAGCAAATATCTAGTACGTATACTCTCTGTTTTGTACAATATAAATAAAATACACTCAGTGCATCATGCCAAACTGAACCTTGCGGATGCGGCCGAACGGACCAAAAAAATGGTAGGAAATGGTACCTGTCTGCCTTCCAGTAAAAGCTTCTACGACCACAGGGCTGAGCAGGGCCTCGAACCTGTTCCTCATACCTTCCAGCTGCAGGCGCTTGTCCTCATAGTCGGCCCCACTTGAGAGCACCTGTCATCATAATTAAAACAATTAATCTTAGGGTTTGTTATCCGCTCCGGAAACCATTTATTGGATAACCAACACCCCTGCCAATGGTCACCCCAGGTGGTTCGCTATGTTTGGTGATTTAGCAGGGGTGTCAGGGTTCATGGGTTTGGGTATATAATATGTACAATGAAATAAGTAACTGATTGATAAGTGACTGAGTGTTAACCTCCAAACACTGGTTGATGTCTTCCATGAGCTTGGTGATGGCGGCCAGGTCGGTGGTGTCACCAGACTCCAAGATGGCCTCCAGATTGCCCGCCAGCGCCGCCCACTTGTCTGCTTCCCTTAGGCCCTGGCGCGCCAACTGCCAACACACGTACAACAATGAACTCATTTATTAACGGTAATCCATCAGTAATTCTCCCTTCGATTATCCGATAACTACTATAATCCACAATTATTTTTTAAGCTGAAAGCACAAAATCAAGCTCTATAATTCACCGCTATTCGTCTGTCAAATTCAGTGGTCTAAGTCAAGTACAACGACTGCTTGGATTAGGTTACTCTTACACACTCAGTTACTATACCACCTCTCCCTCGGATCCCCGTACTTGCACATATAACCCCTCCAAATATCAGGCAAGAGATTGCAATACTGAGGGAATACAAGAAGGAACTGCAGAAAAGCGCAATACCTTTGCACAATGGCGTCGTCTCTCACCCTGCATGCCGCTTGAAGTCCAGAAAACCATTCTGGATGGAAGGAGAGAGAGGCTCCTCATATTACTCCAGAAGATAGATGGAAACTTGAATGGCAATCAGCCTACGTGAGAAATACCCATCTCGTGCACGACCCCACTGAGAGACAGTCTGAATTCTCACTACCTCGTAAAACTCTGGTCCGCCATCAATAGGATAATGTCCTCCCACTGATGCTCATATGATGAGTGGGTCACTTCAAGTTTTATCCCAAAGCTATCTCCTTTCTTTCTCTTTGCTATACAGACAAAGGAGGTAAACACTATCATGTCTGACGTATGCTTAGTATCATACAAAAAAAATTTTCAAGGGATTTTCGGACATGACCACGGTGAGATAGAATTAAGATTATTAAGGTATTAGAGGGAGATGTGAAAAAATGTCAGTCATAAGTTTTTTGTGTTGTAAATGATGGCCATCTTGAACTTGAAATTATGTTTATCCATTGTTGACGTAGTTTGCATGGAATAATTTAAAATGTCTAATTCTGTGGATATCGAAAGTACTTTTGGCTTCATTGTTTACTTTTTAAGTCTACTGATAAACAATTGACTGAGTTTGAAGTTAATACACATTAAATTTAAAACTTTTAAAAGGAAAAATCTGAATTAATTATAATATGTGTAAATAAATAATCTCACGCATTATAAACAAATCCATTTAACCAGTTTTAACTGTTTCACTGACTGACCAACATACCTCCAGTCTTGTCTTGAGTCTATCAGTGCGCTGCAAGGTGAGCAGAGGCTGCCCGGCGGCGCGCTGGGCCTCTCCGATGGCCTGCTGCAGCGAGGAGCTGCGCCCCGCCAGCCCCAGGGCCCCGGCCTCCGCTGCAGAGGCTTCCATGATGAGACGGGGCAGTCCTGACAGAACCTGAACAAGGAAAATCACACTTTATGCAGGTGAAAATAACGGTACCGTTTGAGATAGTTGATTTTGTTTTAAACAGCCAAGGTTTCTAGCCAGTTCAAACTAGCACTATCTAGCACGGTCGATCGATAAAACCCTTTTGACTGAATCCGTCATCTATGGACAGTCAGCGATATATGCAAGCACGGTAAACAATTGAGAAGAAATGTTCCAACCTCCTAGGATTCTTGCTATTTTTTAGTCTCCGTTTTCTATTTTCTTCGAACGTCACAACGGTGCTGCCAAGGTCTGTTATCTATGTGAGAATGTTGTGTCAGCGCTTTATTAGCAGCAGACACATACCTGAACGGATGACGAACCTCGTGCTGGCACTGTTGGTGGACTCTCTCGCTGCAGCAGCTGGTCCAGTTTCTTCATCACCTCAGATACTTGCTGCAGAGTCTCCATCTTCTATCTTCGTCAAACGTCACAGCGGTGCTGCCAAGATCTGGTATCTAAGTGAGGATATGGTGTTAGCGCTTTATTAGCAGCAAACACATACCTGGATGGATGACGAACCTCGTGCTGGCACTGTTGGTGGGCACGGTAGTCTCTTTCGCTGCAGCAGCTGGTCCAGTTTCTTCATCACCTCAGATACTTGCTGCAGAGTCTCCATCTTCTATCTTCGTCAAACGTCACAGCGGTGCTGCCAAGATCTGGTATCTAAGTGAGGATATGGTGTTAGCGCTTTATTAGCAGCAAACACATACCTGGATGGATGACGAACCTCGTGCTGGCACTGTTGGTGGGCACGGTAGTCTCTTTCGCTGCAGCAGCTGGTCCAGTTTCTTCATCACCTCAGATACTTGCTGCAGAGTCTCCATCTTCTATCTTCGTCAAACGTCACAGCGGTGCTGCCAAGATCTGGTATCTAAGTGAGGATATGGTGTTAGCGCTTTATTAGCAGCAAACACATACCTGGATGGATGACGAACCTCGTGCTGGCACTGTTGGTGGGCACGGTAGTCTCTTTCGCTGCAGCAGCTGGTCCAGTTTCTTCATCACCTCAGATACTTGCTGCAGAGTCTCCATCTTCTATCTTCGTCAAACGTCACAGCGGTGCTGCCAAGATCTGGTATCTAAGTGAGGATATGGTGTTAGCGCTTTATTAGCAGCAAACACATACCTGGATGGATGACGAACCTCGTGCTGGCACTGTTGGTGGGCACGGTAGTCTCTTTCGCTGCAGCAGCTGGTCCAGTTTCTTCATCACCTCAGATACTTGCTGCAGAGTCTCCATCTTCTATCTTCGTCAAACGTCACAGCGGTGCTGCCAAGATCTGGTATCTAAGTGAGGATATGGTGTTAGCGCTTTATTAGCAGCAAACACATACCTGGATGGATGACGAACCTCGTGCTGGCACTGTTGGTGGGCACGGTAGTCTCTTTCGCTGCAGCAGCTGGTCCAGTTTCTTCATCACCTCAGATACTTGCTGCAGAGTCTCCATCTTCTATCTTCGTCAAACGTCACAGCGGTGCTGCCAAGATCTGGTATCTAAGTGAGGATATGGTGTTAGCGCTTTATTAGCAGCAAACACATACCTGGATAGATGACGAACCTCGTGCTGGCACTGTTGGTGGGCACGGTAGTCTCTTTCGCTGCAGCAGCTGGTCCAGTTTCTTCATCACCTCAGATACTTGCTGCAGAGTCTCCATCTTCTATCTTCGTCAAACGTCACAGCGGTGCTGCCAAGATCTGGTATCTAAGTGAGGATATGGTGTTAGCGCTTTATTAGCAGCAAACACATACCTGGATGGATGACGAACCTCGTGCTGGCACTGTTGGTGGGCACGGTAGTCTCTTTCGCTGCAGCAGCTGGTCCAGTTTCTTCATCACCTCAGATACTTGCTGCAGAGTCTCCATCTTCTATCTTCGTCAAACGTCACAGCGGTGCTGCCAAGATCTGGTATCTAAGTGAGGATATGGTGTTAGCGCTTTATTAGCAGCAAACACATACCTGGATGGATGACGAACCTCGTGCTGGCACTGTTGGTGGGCACGGTAGTCTCTTTCGCTGCAGCAGCTGGTCCAGTTTCTTCATCACCTCAGATACTTGCTGCAGAGTCTCCATCTTCTATCTTCGTCAAACGTCACAGCGGTGCTGCCAAGATCTGGTATCTAAGTGAGGATATGGTGTTAGCGCTTTATTAGCAGCAAACACATACCTGGATGGATGACGAACCTCGTGCTGGCACTGTTGGTGGGCACGGTAGTCTCTTTCGCTGCAGCAGCTGGTCCAGTTTCTTCATCACCTCAGATACTTGCTGCAGAGTCTCCATCTTCTATCTTCGTCAAACGTCACAGCGGTGCTGCCAAGATCTGGTATCTAAGTGAGGATATGGTGTTAGCGCTTTATTAGCAGCAAACACATACCTGGATGGATGACGAACCTCGTGCTGGCACTGTTGGTGGGCACGGTAGTCTCTTTCGCTGCAGCAGCTGGTCCAGTTTTCTCACCACCTAGGATTCTTGCAGCAGATTCTCCATCTTCGTGTCACCTGTTTCTGTACCTACTTCATTTTATTTAACTTAATTTCAATTTCAATTTGTAATATTTATGTATTTTTTGTAATATCTGCATTAACTGTAAAGCGCCCCTGAGGTGATATCTCACAAAAGCGGCGCTATACAAATCATCCAATAAATAAAATAATAAATAAATTGTGGCTGAAAACTTTAGTAACTAATTAATTCCCTTTTTAATGTCAAAAGGTACAACATGCGGGGACAGCCAATGCATATTTATTTATTGAATCTCACTATTTATTTATTTGTAAGAAACAAACAGCTTTTACATAATATACAATGATATATATAAATATACAAGTTAACTGAAGTAAAGCCACAAGTTTCTTGTGATAAAGTTCATTGGAAATGAAGTTTTAATATCTTAAAATTAATTTTGTGTTAAAGTAAGGGGAGAGGAAGAGGAAAATAGGAAGAGGATAGGAGATGCTCCCGATACATTCCGTACTCTCATATTAATAATCGATTGTAAGCATTACTTCATATCGATATTTCTTTAGGTTATTACCAAAAATGTCAATGCTGTAAAATTTGGTATTATATTGTGCACATATACGAGGAATTACAATACATATATATAAAACATATTTTTTCTTATAAAAATAAAACCTCACTAGGACTATGCCTGTATCGAGGTTAACAATTTACATTTGAGTGAAGCAAACATAGAGTAATCACAAACATAAAGTCATACTACATACAACACATAAAATATTTTAAAAATAAGAAAAAATATGTATGAGGGTGGTTTGAAAAGTTTCCGACCTCAACGCAAAGATGGCGGTACACGTGAATAAAAGCTAGTGAATGTAGTTGTGCATCTTTTGACAGTTACTCACCAAAGTTTCGGCCATTTTGGACGCGCAGTTTTTAGTTGACAGTCGTTTGAGTGAGTCGATGTGTGTGTTTTTGTGAAAATGGAAAAAATTGAGTATCGAGCTGTTATTAAATTTTTGTTTTTGAAAGGTAATACAAATCAAAGATGAGTTGGACTCTGTGTAAGGGAACTCTGCACCATCATTTACCACAGTGAAATTATGGGCAGCTGAATTTAAACGTGGCTGTAAGAGCTTGGGAGACGATGAACGTTCGGGACGTCCAAAAACTGCAACCACTGACGATAGCATTGCTAAACTTCACCAAATAATGTTAAACGACCGCCGAATTAAAATGAGAGAGATAGCAGAGGTTATGAAAATGTCCAAAGAATGTGTCTGTCACATATTAAATCAAGATTTATACATGAGAAAGCTGTCCGCGCGTTGGATGCCGCGTTTATATTAAAGTTAGTATTTTATTCAACATTGTCAATTTTTTGACAGCCGTTTGACGTTTAGGAATGTTAATCCATAGACAGATTTCCAAGTGTTGCCACGGTAAAATGATTTCTTCTTTATTTTGTTTCAATATCGGTTTGGCTATCGACAGCGCAACCATGCTTGGGATATAAAATCGTCGTAAGTTAAGTCTATCGATCCGATATCGTTAAGTTATCAATTTGATCTTGCTAGATCCCCAGATGTTGGCCTGCCTCCGAGAATACTTACCCGACTAATTCTGCCTCGCAGGGGATATTTATATTTATATATTTTATTTTAGGGAAATTAACGTCTAATGTAATGCCTAAATGGAGACCACATAATCGACGCTAACTCCAAATGACTTCATGCATATGCATGTTTGACATGACGATGTTTGTGCATTATTTTGTATTTCTTCAAATTGATCGGCATTTTGTCTGCTCCTCTTTACTAAAGCTTTTATTTAACAGAAAATTGATTTACAATTGTTTGTTTTTTTTGTCATTTCTTGAACCATAAAAAGTAACTGGTTATTCTGACAATAAATGGATTGCAAATAATTTTTTTTTAATATTCATTTTTTTGTCATATCTTTTGTACTTATGTTTTTTTATATTTTTTTCTTTTTACTTTATATTTAATCTTTACACTACATACCTTATATTATACTTTATACTTTGTACTGCACGATTTTTAATTTTATATTTGTGGCGGCCATATCTATAGGCACGTATATCTGTGGTGTTCAATGCATAATAATGTGTCGGACAGTACCTACCTGCTTACAGCAGCGCGCGCCGAAGTATCTACGCTAATACATTGCATGTGTCTGGATTCGGCGGCGTTTACCAGAAGTATCTAGTCCATCGCTTAGGCATTATTACAGCAGTGCCGAACAATCTGGATTATGCGAGGGTTCGTCAATTTACCGGTAGTCTCGCGAACCTTCCATCGTCGCCAGCCGAGTTGTTTAAAGCGACCCGGCACGGACCAGTACACAGTCCAGTAACAGCAACCTTGACACCGATACCGAGTTAATTGCCTACGTTGTGCAAACGTTCTGCTTGTGTTTTCTACGTTTATTTTTTTGGATGTATGTATTATAATAAACCTCTCCAACCAAATTGAGTCGTAATTTATTGATATTTAAGAACACAAATAATAACTATAATTTATGATAGTGGCACATGTCGTGCCGTTTGTATTTAAATAAATTTTGAACACTTATGGTATAAAGATCACCAGTTTTCGATTTCCTAGTATCAATAATCAGGGAATTAAATATTTTGGGGGCAATACAAGAAGCTGTCGCTGGGCGAAACCTGTAATTTAGTGTGCCAATAATATTTATTTGTAATTTTCTTTATCACTTTGTAATGTGTTGGTTATTATACTGTTTTTTATTAACTTACTTGGGATGTGGTTTCTTCCAAAGCATGATTCAGTTGTTGCATGTAGAGTTGTAGAGTCGATATTGTATTGTTGACAAACACCTGCAAACAAAGATAGCTCAATTTACTGGTATTTCGATACAAGGTGCTTATTAGAGGCAGAATAACAGATGTGTAATATGAATAGAGTTGCGGAGACCATATTGTATTTTGTGTGTATAAAAACACTTTTTATCAGTTAGATAGTATTTGAAAAAATTGAAAACTTTATCTTTTCTTCATGCCATATTTTGACATCATAATGGTTTTTATTAAATTTATTTCTCAATTAAACCAGAACTAAGAAACTATTTTAAGATCATAAGTTCATATTTCGACTTAAATATTATTAATAAAGGGTTTTTGTTTAACCTTTCCCTTACTGTGCTAAAAAAATTACTTATTCCATATTATGCTGTCTCAGTTAAAGTCACAAGGAGGAAATCCATAATTGGTTTTATTTTACTAAATAATACTTATGTACAAACTGATTAAATGTAAACTGTCGATTTCCCGAAAATGAATAAATAAATAAATAAATAGTTGTTTCTTGTATTTATTAAGTTGAAACCAAGAGCGTGAGGCGGAATTCGACAAGTTAATCAAGTAATAACTAGGGGTGGATATTTACTTGTTTGTCTTCATGTTTGTCTGAGGCCGAATACGCTCTGTTTATCCAATCCTTCGCGTCAAAGTTGTCACTCGAAAACGTTTTTAAATCCTAAAAAATAAACAAGTTACATTAAAGACACATTCTTTATTTTATTATCATAATAGAGAAAAACATTTCCACGTTAACCGGGAAGTATTGTAAAATTACCATTGCTTTATTCATTTTGTTTTGGTTTTTATTTCCATATGACATTTGGAAAAATTTGACACATCACGCAGTAATCTGACATATGCTTAGATATCAATCAGTGAGGTCTGCCGAAAAAATAAATATCCCCAGCCTCAAAATTCCCCATATTTCATAAAAACTCCCCAGATTCGAAAAAATCAGTACTTCATCCATGAAAAATGAACAAAAATATCAAAGATTGGATATTTTTGTTTTCAATAATTTTTTATTTCAAATTTTTAAAATTTCAAACTGCACAAGAGTCCCAATTGCTCTGAAGCCATTGAGACTAAGGCATACTCAAGTTGAGAGACTGAAAGTAGCGGGGAGAGGAAGTAAATGGGCAAGAAGAAGGTTCGGGAGTACCTAGCTATTCAGATCTGGTCACCAAAACACGGCCTAAGCCATTTCAAGCAATTTTTTAATTCTGAATGTTGGTCTTACACCATGGAAATACTGAGAGTATCTTCCACTCTGGAATATGCCGCAAATATACTAAATATTTTATTTTAAATGAGTAAATTGTGAAATTAAACAAATAATCAAATAAAATTTACCTACGCACGCCGTGATTTGAACGCGCGACCTCCAGCTTGCTAGTCAAAAGACTTACAAGGATTTTGGCAAAACAATACTATTAAATGATAGTTACTACCTCCTACAAAATAGCTTTTGATTCTGTATTTTGTATACCTTATCGGGATAAATTAGAACTGTTGGTACACAAAAACTAAATGTAAAAGTAGCAAACTAAAATGATGACAATCAGTAAAGATAAAGCCGGTATATCAGTATTTTTACTAAGCTTATCTATCTTGCCATGGCTCCTATCAGAAAACAACTGGATAGATGTAAATATCTCCCAAGCCAAGCTTTAAATGCAACTGATATACAGGCCAGCTTACAGCCCTGACAAGATAAGCCTAGTAAAACCATTACTAAATACTCGTATGTCAAGCTACCGGGCCATAGCTAGATAGATATATTAGTTTGTGAAAACATTGGAACTCCCCTTACCTTACATATAATATTTCACAAATCAAATCATTCCAGACAAACTATGCTTCTACACGTCGCTAATCTGCTAACATAATTTCCCGACTCCCTTCCCAAATTTATAATGCTTATGTATATAGGCAGACTGAACGCCCTCGATTTAACAGGCTACGACTACCTGTCAAACGCTCTATATTTTGATAACAATACCGCCAATAATTATTTCGTTAACTTTCTAATTCAAAGGCCTCATACACTATATGTTGTATGATATCATGTTACTGCTGTCACTACCTAGTATCTACATATAAAATTTACATTTCTTTTTAACTAATTTACGTTTGTATACCTTAGGAGTAGGAATATTCTTATTTTTGTACAACAGGACAAAATAAATAAATATTGTATGCATTTACTATTTACTTGCTGTTATAATATGTCAAATGGATATGGTTATATGTATTATTACTGTTACTATTGTGAACTTACAATCGTCAGAATATTTTTTTATGAACTATGTATGTAAAAGCCCAATGGGCGTATAAATAAATAAATATTTAATAATTTGTATGTATTTTTATTCTCTCTCTTACCATTAGTATATATTAACATAAAAACTGACAAAACACCTCAAAATTCAGGACATCATTTACCGATGTTACTGAAGGCCGCTTATGTTTCAAGTTGACTGACGGCCGTTTCCTCCTGGATATTGGTTTTCTGCGATTTTCCATATTCTTAAGGTTAAACGCAACGCTCGTTATATTCTACGTGTTCACAGATGGCGTTAATTAATTAATTTTGTTTAAATACGCTTTTGCAAGGTATTGCTTTACATTATGAAGACAAATCATTTGTTTGCGCCCGTATATACGCAATATGAATATGAATCAATAGTTTTGTTCGTTTAAAGACTTAATTCTTTCGAGAAAGGCACACAAATACAATATTTTACCGATGATTCAATCCAATATTGTATTTGTATGCCTTTCTCGATAGAATTGAGTTTTTATATGGACAAAAATATTTATTCATATTCATATTGCGTATATGAGGGCGCAAACAAATAATTTGTCTTAATACTGTAAAGCAATACCTTGCAAAAGTGTATTTAAAGAAAATTAATTAATTACCGCCATCTGTGAACACGTAGAATACAACGAGCGTTGCGTTTAACCTTAAAGGCGAATGCGGAGGGATTCCCTACAATAATGCGCATTTGAATCTCCCCCCCGATCCCAACATAACACAAACAGAAATGCATGTATTATATCGCCGCTGTCGGTTGCTGGTGATGCTGGAGAAGAAAAATTTGATGCTCCAAAATATGCAATTTTAGTAGGGTTTTTAAGTAAACAATTTTTTTCCCTACCGATAAAATACAAGGCCTCTAAGTCTATAATAGCCAAGTAATATTTTAAACACCCATGTAAAAAGTTAGGACTTGTGAACAAAAGAATAGATTCTTCTTTTAAAATAAAACACTTCTGAGAAATTGAAATTACACCGATTTATTGCTACGTTTTTTCCAAAGTCTATATTGCTATGCGACACTCTGTGGAGATCACTCCACCAACCACCACTTTGCGTTCCTTTAGCTAGAAAATATCGAAGAGAAGTGAGTTCCCAAATTAAATTTGGACCTTAAATAACCTAGTTTCGCTGCCCTTAAATAAGGTGTAAACTAGCGCCATCTGTGTTCAAAGTCAGTTTCTCTATATTAATTATAATTGGTTTGAAACTCAGAGCAAATTCTAACATACTCCGGGCCAAATAGAGCAGATATTTTTCAAAACAAAAAAATATCAAATTCTATTTTCCAATAAAACAACCAAAAAAGGAGGTAAACATTGTGAGGCGCATATGACGCAGTTCTATTTGTATAAAGAACATTAACTTTAAAGTAAATTTAAATGATTCACCACTTATCCTTATCCTCAAAATCCCCCAGATTTCTTACTTTCTCCCTTTAAAATTGAAAATCCCCCAGATCTGAGGACTTCTCCCCAGACATACCATCACTTACCAATACCACTCACCTTCTGTCAGTTGGAAGTAAATAAAGAATCATTATTACTTGCTACAAACATAAGGAAGAAAAATAATATTTTATTAGGTTCCTAGGTACTTGAAAAAAACAGGTGAAGCTACTTTTTGCTTAATAAAGACATCAAATTTCAAAGCTCGTTTTCAAGTTTTGTGAAGGTTCTATTCAAGTTCTGTTGTTATTTCAGTTGTATGAAGCAACTGGCCAATAATGATACAATAATAGATCTCGAATAGAACCATCACAGAACTTAAAAATCAGCTTTGAAATTTGATGAATTGTTCAAATTCTGTGAGGGACTCTATTAACTTCAAAAACAAAGCCGTGTTTCAGAAATAAAATTGACATTATTTATCTAACCGCCGCACTTTGAAGCACAGATTATGGAAATTACACTTACAAACAACAATTACTAAAAAAACAAGTTTTATAGGGTTTTCCAATAAGAGGTGTTATTTTGAATAGTCCGCTATTTCAGTAGATATTACTTTTGAAGCTGTCATTTTTTGACATTTGACAAGTAGAAACTACGCCATTAATAAAAATGGAACGATACACGCTTCAACAACGCATTGAAATTATTAAAATTCACTTTAGTGAATCAAATGCAAATCATCTTGAGTGATGAGGCCCACTTCCACCACGGTGGCTTCGTCAACAAGCGAAATTGTCGCATCTGGGGCTCGGAAAACCCAAGAGTTATTGTTGAAAAGCCTCTCTATCCTCAACGTGTGACTGTTTGGTGCTGTTTATGGTCCGGCAGAGTCATTGGACCTTACTTTTTCGAAAATGAGGCTGGAGCAACAGTTACGGTGAATGGATTGCGCTATCGAGAGATGATTAATGATTTTTTATGGCCGGAATTGGATGGTATTGATCTGGACAACGTTTACTTTCAACAAGACGGCGCTACGTGTCACACAAGCAACGAAACCATTGATCTTTTACGAGAAAAGGTTAAAACAACACCTCTTATTGAAAAACCCATGAACGACATGAACGAACATGAACGAAATAGGTTACTGGGATCTTAGTTTCTT
Source organism: Hesperophylax consimilis (assembly GCF_061612785.1). Taxonomy (NCBI): domain Eukaryota; kingdom Metazoa; phylum Arthropoda; class Insecta; order Trichoptera; family Limnephilidae; genus Hesperophylax; species Hesperophylax consimilis. Next base: position 18,590,841 of record NC_142855.1, on the reverse strand, counting down.
TAAATTAAGTAATTTATACTTAGATTGAATTGAAACTTTCGCAAACGTCAAAACCATACTAAAAAAATCTAAAATGGCGGCAAAGGAATCTTTTTATAAGTGAAATTTTGAACATTGATTGAATATTAACCTAACTTTAATGCATCTTTTACTATCTTTCTCGACGTAAATAGTTGTTTCTTGTATTAATTAAATTGAAACGAAATTAATTATTCATCTACTAATAAATTTAAGTAAACCTAAACCAAAGGTTCCCAAAGTGGTCTATATGGACCCCCCCAGGGGTCGATATCGGCTTGCTGGGGGTCTATGTCAGCGAGAAAAAAATTTCGGGTCCACGAGATTCAAATGGAGGTACATACGAGCGGACCCCATTTACCTTAACTCAATATTTAGGAGTTCCGTAAATGACATAATACACTTAACACAGTAATCTTCATCTTGTTTTGAAGATCAAGTGTGCCAGATTTCTAAAGCTGAAGAGTTGTATAAAAATCAAATCTTCGCCGCACAATGGGCTGAAAATCGCCTTTCATAGACATGGATAGGTACTTGAATTTTCAAGGGTATTTTTTTTTGGCTAGAAATGGATTCTGCTGATCATTACTATGCTATAAAATTTCGTACGAAGCAATTGCGTGTACAAATGAAGGAGTTATCAATTTTTTAAGAAAAAATTGTATGGCACTGACATTAAAAATGAGGCTATCTCTGGAATCATAAGGTTGGCCATTCTATCTTTACACACAGATATACTACTATTTATTTGTAATTTTTTGACATACTTCACATTGTGGCGCAACGTGCGATTTTTTTTTTTAAATCCTTGTTGAAAAAAAAACTTTTTTATGTTGATGATTCATTTTAATGCTTAAATGCTTTACATATTGCTTCGTACGAAATTTTATAGCATAGTAATGATCAGCAGAATCCATTTCTAGCCAAAAAAAATACCCTTGAAAATTCAAGTCTCTATGTCTAAGAAAGGCGATTTTCAGCCCACTGTGCGCCGCCCGCCCGGTGTCAATCTTCTCTATGATAATTATTTATAATAAAATCACTCAGTTTTAATACCACCATTTTCTATTCCAGCTGACGTTTACCCGGCGTTGCTAGGGGTTATCCTTAGGAGATAGACGTATACTGTCTTGTACTTTTCTGTAGGCCTTTTTAAGATATAAAATTCCGTAGTACATTATTTTGATGTATTTCGTAAGGTTTGGCCAGCGTTAGCAATGTAAGCGCCCGAAAATATTTTATTTACGACTTGATTACAAAACATCGAATTTTCTCTACTTTCTATAAATATAATATGCATGTATTATATATATAAACCTTCCGGAAGAAATTTTCTAAATGATAGTGAAAACCTTGTCAAAATCCGTTTAGTAGTTTAGAAGAACTAAGCGCACAAACAGACAGACGCCGATAGCGACTTTATTTTACTCGTATATTATTTAGATATTTTGATTCAATTTGTCAGACTTACAGTTTATTTACAAGTAACATAGAAGAGGGACAACGTTTATCAATTTTGGTGGGGGGGCGATGGGGAGGTAGGTTACAGTAAATGCAGATGAAGATAATACTAATAAATCTAATAGAAACATGAAACAGAACAAGACACATAAAAATAAAAAAAGGTAGCGGTCTCAACTGGAAATCGAACCCAGGATCTCGGACTTAACTCGGGATAACGTTTTTAACCACTCGACAGTTTTTAACACTCTTTTTAGATCGACAAAATAGATCCCAATATACAGGGTGTATCGGCACTAACCCGACAAACTTTAACCAGCTATTCCTTAGCACATTTGGAGTAAAAAATGTTATGGGCACTTTGCTGTCCGGTAGCATTTTTTTTTCAATTAAAAACAAAAAAATTTAAAATTTCCACACTACATCACTGTCATTGGCATTGCGTTTCGTGTTAAACAGCTGTTATAAGCAAGTATGTCAAAAAGCGTCTTCGCTCTTTCGCACACACTAAATAATAATAGTTAAAAATGAGACGAATGGTGCCGTGCTATTTCGTTGTGACTGTAAACGTGCGCCAATATAGGTACACACGTGCATTATTCAACGGAATTCGAATAAAATATTTGCCAGATGGGTTTTCAAACTTTGTCAAAGGGTAAAACAGTGGTGACATGTGGTGAAAATATGAATAATAAAATTTTTATTAAAAAAAAACGTTACCGGATAGCAAAGTGCACATAAGATTTTTTACTCCAAATATGCTAAGGAATAGCTGGTTAAAGTTTGTCGGGTACGTGCCGATACACCCTGTATAATATAATTCTATACTTGGTATTTCCAAATTGTGGTGTGTAGTGTGGCCGAATGAAGTAGAGGGAGGAGGGGAGATAGGCAAGAGGAAGGTTAGAATTCCTTACTGTTCAAATCTTTCCAGCAATGCAAACCAATTTGGGGAAATTTGTGAGACATAATTAAATGACAGAGAAAAAATATTTTTTTAATTTAAATTCTAAGAATTTTAGTAGTTTTTTAGTTGTCGTATTATTTCCCCTTATCTGGGATTTCTAGGTTAATTTCGTTGAAAAAACTCAGTGACGCATCCGATAGAGATTTCTGTTGTATTTTTATGTTATTTGTCATTCGCATTACATTTACGAGTACAACACCGTTATTATATCAATTTTGACACAAAAAAAAAACAAAAACTTTATTGCCCCATCAGACAGAGCGATTTTAGTTGATCGACTAAAATTGAACAACATGTGGTTCAGACGTTTCAATTTAACTCGAACCGATATTATTAATCGAGATGGTGTCGAGTGAAGCTATCCCTGCGTGAGCCATTTTGACCAACATAATATTAATCCTTATCAAATTAAACAATTCATAATCCAGTCACTTAGCCTATTGATAAAATTTATAAGCCATTCGAACGGAAATGTTTTTATTGCACTGCGGAAACCGAGGTACCTACTTTACCGACCTAACCAAGAAACAACATTCTACTAAAACAAGAAAAAAAAACTTTAAAATGAATGTTTTTTGTTTGTCCTGACGCGTTCCTATTACCATTTACCCGATTTCACTGAAAATTTGTTCTTATTAGTGTCAGGGGTGTTTAGATAGTGGTTTTAGTGGTAAAAGACCGCATTACCCTTGCAGTGGAATGACATAAGTAGTTTTAAAGGCGATGCCATACGTAGTAATGCAAAATCATGTTTTTTAATCATGTGTTATTGTTAGCGGCTTGTTACAAAATGTCAGTAACAATGTGAATATCATGATACTACAGGGTGGGGCAAAAGTAATCACCCTATTGGAAAACGCTATAACTTTTGCAAATGGCGCCAAATGTCAATTCGGTTTTGACAGTTGTGAAGTAAACAAACGCATAATACAAATCGACAAGACATGTAGGGCAAAAGTAATCACCCTATTGGAAAACGCTATAACTTTTGCAAATGGCGCCAAATGTCAATTCGGTTTTGACAGTTGTGAAGTAAACAAACGCATAATACAAATCGACAAGACATGTGGGGCAAAAGTAATCACCCTATTGAAAAACGCTATAACAAATGGGGCCAAAAATGTCAATTCGGTTTTGACATTTGTGAAGTAAATAAACGCATAATACAAATCGACAAGACATGTGGGGCAAAAGAAATCACCCTATTGGAAAACGCTATCACTTTTGCAAATGGCGCCAAAAGTCAATTCGGTTTTGACATTTGTGAAGTAAACAAACGCAGAATACAAATCGAAAGGACATTAATCGGTTTACTCCTCAAAAAAGCGGAATAACAAGCAGAACCAAAGTTTATCATAAAAAAAAATTACTGCAAAAGAACATCGAGTGATTACTTTTGCCCCACCATGTACATGAAGTGAAAGAGGTGTAAGAAGTATGTATAACTTGAAAAACACGGCACGATCAAGTGAAACAAATACAATCATATGATTTCCACCAGATACGCCTAGTCGACATGACTGTACTCCCCGAGCAACCCCGGATACGCGTCAGCTGGTATAAAAACAATATGTGTCTGTATGTACACTGTACATAGAACAAAACGTATTTGCTAACGTTACTAAATACAGACAATAATGATTGTGTGCTTAACCCTGAATTACTTACTATGTTTTTAATATGCACTAATTCAAAAACCTTCGTCAATTCGGCTACGCATTCGAAACGTAATGCTAAATGGCTACAGACAAACAACTCCTCCGTGAATTGAGTGACGGCTTTCGTGGTCGAGGGGTACCTAAGGCTTTCGACTAGCAAGCCTAAGATCGCAGGTTAAAATCCTAATTATGAAAATAATATATATACAAATATATACAGGGTTTTCCAATAAGAGGTGTTATTTTGATATTCAAAGAAAAATGCCATTTTTAAATATAAATGATCGAATGTTTATTTCATTATAAAGAGGAAGGTATGCCGTTAATAGTGAAAAATAACATCAGTCAAATGACCACCTCGACCACGCCTACAGGACCATATCCTTTTCATGAAATTTTCCATAACCAAATCGCAAAGTGGCTGCCTTATGTCCTCGATAGCCTCACGAATTCCATCTTTGAGGTCTTGAATCGACGCTGGGCTGTTGGCGTAGACCTCCTCTTTCACGTGGCCCCAAAGGAAGAAGTCGCAAGGTGTTAAATCACAAGATCTCGGTGGCCAATTGTGATCACCTCTTCGAGAGATAACACGGTCCGGAAACTTTTCCCGTAAAATATCAATGGTTTCGTTGCTCGTGTGGCACGTAGAGCCGTCTTTTTTTAAGTAAACGTTGTCCAGATCAATACCATCCCATTCCGGCCATAAAAAATCATTTTATGGCCGGAATTAAATACACATAACACCTCTTACTGGAAAACCCTATATATATCACATATAGTTGCAGCACGTTTCAGGGAGGAATATACTCTCAGTATTACCCTGGTTTAAGACCACTATTCAGAAATGAAATGTTGTTTGAAGTGGCTTTAGCCGTGTTTGGTGGCCAGGTCTGAATAGCCAGGTACTTCCTCGCCTTCTTCTTTTCCATCTCCTTTCACTCCCTGCTACCTTCAGTCTCACAATACAACCCAATTGGGAATGCAATAATCTCACTAGCTCCAGACTATTGGGAGCAGTTGGGACTCATTAGCAGATAAAAATTAGAAGATAAAACAGTCTATGCTGTCGGTGACGGCATCCCCTCCCCACAGCATCCTCAAAGATGTCATGGGCCCTGAGAGAAATTTTATTGTGAGTGGGATTAATTTTTTTTTTTAATCCATATTTGGGGTATCTTTTGAGGCTGAAGGTAGTGCCACAAAACATGGCTAAAGCAATTTCATGCAACGTTTCGATTCTGATGGTGGTCTATGGCTACGGCGATATTGAAAGTATCTTCCGCGTTGAAAAATGCCGCAAACGTAAATTATATTATATTATGTTTAATGTTAAATAACATATTTAAATCCACGACTTTTGAATTTGTAGTTGAGGATCTTAATGGATCTACCACTTAATACAAAAATTAAAAACAAAAACAACTTCTTTAATTATTGTGCATCAAAAAATACGCCAAAAATGATTCGTGTAGTCGATTTGACGAAGCTTTGTAATGAAGGGTTAATAACATTGACATTGTTACTAACTTCCTGCAGCAATGTGAGTTTAATATATGTACTAACATAGCTACAACGACAGTGGTGTGAAAAAAAATATCGTTCCAAAAAACGGTATGGTATACTAAATTCTATTCTTATCTTGTATGCAAACACGATATGACGTGGCTGTTTTTAAAATAAACTAAAATTTCATATCCCATATTGATTTTGTGGCTAGCTAGTCAAAAAACAACGTTGCCACTTCGAAGCGGGAAAAACTTCCAAACTGTACAACGCAACGTTGCGCGTCTGTACGTACGATTTTGAGTTTTAAGTTGGAGCTGTTAAATGTTGGCCGGTTTCGACGACAAATTAAACGCACCATGTAAAAAGGTGCTCTGATAAAATTTTGGTAATCGTTATAAAATTTACTGAACATAGTTTACAAAATTAAAGGATTTTTTTTGACACGTTCTACTGCTTGTCTCTTATAACGGAAGTTGGCTGACATCTGTAAATATAAGTGTGTTCTGAATTAACGTCAATTTTTGTCTGTCTATAAATTTGTTCCTGTTTATTCGGAATTTATAATTTCCATTTGTTTTACATTCTGGATTTATAACTTGTTTCTTGTTAACTCTTTAAGTTTAAAAAAATGTATTATTGAAGACAATATCTATACATTTTTTATGCCGTAAAATAACCATAAAAACCGATCAACAAAATTTCTAAAACGATTCAATTTACAAATAAACTATAAAACAATTTACTTCTCAGGCCCCTGCCATATTTTTATAACGAAAAAAATATGAAGAAAAAAAATCACAATATTTCAGATTTTTTTTCAAAATTGCATTCGGAACCTTTGGCTTCGTAATGGTGCACAATTTAATTCTTCTGTTGTTAATTTCTAGATTTGAATATAAAGCGTGGTGTTTTCTCTTTCTAACACCGTTTAGATCATATTTCTCACCATGACAGAAAGGTATTTGACATATCACAGCTTTCTTTGTCCATCCACTCTGCATGTTCAAACCATCGGACAAAAATAATAATGAAACAAACATTTTAAATTGACAATCTACATAAAAATTCAGCCATCGTATGTATGTTAGTATATATGACGGCCGGCATAGTCCAGTGGTAACGCATTGGACTGCCATTCCGAAGGTCGCGGGTTCGAACCCGGCGTGCGCAAATAAATTTTATTTGATTAATTTGTGTTATTTCACAATTAATTAATTAAAAAATAATATATAGTATATTTGCGGCACGTTCCAGAGTGGAAGATACTACCAGTATCGCCCTGGTGTAAGACCACCATTCAGAATTGAAACGTTGCTCCAAATGGCTTTAGCCGTGTTTAGTGACTAGATCTGAATAGCCAGGTACTTCCCCACCTTCCTCTTTCCCTTCCCCACTTACCTTCAGCCTCACAACATCCCCCAATTGGGGATGCCATAGTCTCACTGGCTCCAGACGGGAGCAGTTGGGACTCTTGTGAGGTATTCACTATAAAAAAAATAAAAAAAAATTGTTTGCAAAACTAAAAAGTAGTTGACCGATTGTTCTTATTAGTGCCAAGAGTGTTTAGAGAGAGGGTTTGAATGGTAGAAGGAGTCGGGGACGCCCGAGGAACACTTAACGCAATATCTCTGGAGTTGAATTAATCCCCTGCATATCCATTTTCTACCGATTTATAACAAGTTTCTTGTTAAATCTTAGTTTTTAAGTTCCAAAAAAAAGTAATTTTTTGAAGATAATATCTATACATTTGTTATGCCAAAACGTTAAATATATGAAATACCCTCGATAGAAAAAATTTGCAAAGTTAGCTCAAAAAATTATTAAAAATACGCTTTGTTCTGTTATATTATATGTCACTGTAATCACGGGGTTCTTTCAATTAAGGCAAATTAAAGCAGTGCGGAGAAACCTGCCAACAGAGGCGACTAAATTGCTAGTCAATTCCTATGTTGTTTCACATCTAGATTATTGCAACGGAATATATGCAAGTCTCCCCAAATGTCAAATCAACAAATTACAATCCGTTTTCAACGCCGCGGCAAGGCTTATCACCGGAGTATCTAAATACTCCCACATTTCAGAGCATCTCAAAAATCTGCACTGGCTCCAATGTCCTGAAAGAATCCAGTTCAAGGTATGCTGGATGGTATTTAAGTCACTTAACGGAATGGCTCCGGCTTACTTATCAGAACTGTGTATTCCAGAAGATTCCAATTCCCGACAGTCAACCCTTAGGTCAGCAACGTCATCAGCTATCGGAAGGATGAAGGAACCAAAGCGCACACCAGATACTAAGTTCGGTGAGCGTGCTTTCGCCGTGTCAGGACCTAAAGCCTGGAATGGACTGCCACATGATTTGAGAATGATCGCAGACTCGACAGAATTTAGGTCTAAACTTAAAACGCACCTTTTCAGACAGTCGTATCCATAATTTCAGAAACCTCCACTTTCACAGTCGACGGCAATTTAAATTAACAAAATGTTAAAAATACTAAAAATAAAATAAAATAAATAAAAATAATAATTAAAAATAAATAAATAAAAATGATAACAACAATTTGCAGGCTTTTTAAGACAGTTAAAATACAGTTAAATTAAAATAAAAACTATAGCAGACTTAAGGTCATGCGATGACCAGTGTTTTTTGATATAATGTCCTCTGCGTGCAGTTTTATCTTTTGTAAGCATAAACTTTTTAATATAAGTGTGTTTTTAATCTTAAGGCGAAGCTTATTGCCAAATCACCATTTTGATTAATCTTTATAACGAATTGGTGTACATTATGAATACCAAAAAATATGCTTTAGATAAATTGAAGGTTTTCCCATCGTTTCGCTTGAGTAGAATACAAATAAAATAAATAAATTAATCAATAAAATATATAAATGTACTAATAAAAGAAATATTTTTTCATTAGAAATGTGTGAACGCATAAAGTAAACAACTTTAAAAAATACAGTATTATAGCTAAGATTATCTGTGACAGTTTCACTTGATTAACTTTTTTGTTTTCTTTTAAATTTATTTACCAAATAAATAAAAACCAGTTTTGAGCTTGAAATCGAACGTTTTTAGACTCCGTTTGTCAAGCGATTTTAATTCCTATTACCTAAAATATAAAGTATATCAAGAATATACACATTTTTGGCTTGTAGCTTCCTCTTAAGCAGTTTGTCAACAAGAAATACGTGTTCAATTACAATGTAAATATGTGTACATAACATTATTAGTAATTATAAGATATTCAGATTATTATTATTGGCACACATAGTCTAAAATAACACTAAATCTACATATTAGTGAAGATTAGTAAAAAGTAATTCTACTTATGAGCAATGTTTTCAGTATAGGTATATCTGAATCTATTTGAGAATTTACAAATTTTGTATTTAATTCGTTAAATAAGATACAATTTGAAACTTACTTTTATTTTATTTTATTTTTATTTATTATTCATAAACTCCATATCGGGCTTTTACAGGGTAAATTGACAGTGTATGTAAGTGTAACATAATATAAATGGGTAATAGCATAACTAAATACAAAAAAGATAAAAATCAAATGCTAATACTAAGATTAACATAAAATCCAAATAAAATAATATTGTAAATAAATAAAAGTTTCAAGTATAAAGTAATGAATGTACATTGTACATTCATATATGCATTTAATTATTCATGTTTGTTGAAAAACCCAGTGAGACTGAAAACAGTAAAATAATTTACTCGTCAGGTAAATAGAAAATAAATACATATATATATTATAAAATATAATATGTATTATAAAACAAATGTTTTAAAAAAGAAGAAGAAAAATAATGTCTGTTGTCACTATACAGGGTGTATCGGCACGTACCCGACAAACTTTAACCAGCTATTCCTTAGCACATTTGGAGTAAAAAATGTTATAGGCACTTTGCTGTCCGGTAACATTTTTTTTAATAAAAAATTTACTATTCATATTTTCACCACATGTCACCAATGTTTTATCCTTTGTCGAAGTTTGAAAACCCATCTGGCAATATTTTGTTCGAGTTTCGTTGAATAATGTACGTACGTACCTACGTTGGCGCGCTTTTACAATCACAACGAAATGGCACGGCACCATTCGTCTCATTTTTAACTATTATTATTTAGTGTGTACGAAAGAGCGAGGACACTTTTTGACACACTTGCTAATAACAGCTGTTGAACACGAGATTCAATGCAAATGACAGTGACGGAGTGTGGATTTTTTAAATTTATTTTTTGTTTTTAATGAAAAAAAAATGTTACCGGACAGCAAAGCGCCCAAGACATTTTTTACTCCAAATGTGCTGAGGAATAGCTGGTTAAAGTTTGTCGGGTACTTGCCGATACACCCTGTATAAAGAAAAAAAAACTAATAAGTAATGGCAAAATACCAACGAAATATCAAATTTAAATAATAGTACTTGAAATGGTAAAGTAAATCAAAGTATAATATACATAGAACTGTTAGTATTTTCGTAGGAATGAGAACATTATTATGTAGGCGATTTCTACAAGAAAAAAGAAAAATAACTTATTTACAAATTACAACGTTTTAAGGTACTTTTCAGGTACAAAAGTTGAATCTTACAAAAGGACGCACAGATGCATAAATTGTCAAACGTATCGGATACTTACCTAGGAATCAGACGCATTTTTAAATTCACACCACTAGCCGAATTATTATTAGTTAAAAAAAATATAATAAGAAAAAAAAAAATTGTTTAATTTTTTAATTATTTAAATTGATATGTCCCTTTTGATATACATACGTCATTTTATTTGAATTTATTTTCTCCTTGTAGACATTACTACTCGCTTTCAGATTTCAGAGTCGATTTCAAAAAACTTATATTATCATTACGTCGAATACAACGTCGCTAGTCGCGTTAGTTGAGCCGGAAGAAATGGGAAGGGGAGGCAGAAAGGGAAAGAGCAAGGTTACGAGCACCCATCCAGTCAGATCTAGTCACAAAACATCGATGTTTCAAGTTAGATTTGATTGTTCACATGTTACAATTAATACCACACGAGAGATATATTGAATACAATGTTGTAGAACAATGAGCGGTGTATATCCCATATATATATTCGGACATTGGGGAAAGGAAGGAGACGGGATAGAGGAAGGTTGGGAAGTACCTGGATATTCATATCTAGTCACAAAACGTATCTAATCACATTTAGAACGCGTGTGCAAACAAATTATATTTAATCTATAATAGACAGCATATTTAGGAATCGCAGATTTTTCCAGTGAAATATACAATTTATAATCAAAGCATTGTTTGAAATGGCTTTATCCATGTTTGGTGACTAGATCTGAATATCCGAGTACTTTCCCACATCTAACCTTTCCACCAAACAACATATCCTAATTGGGAGTGACATAGTTTCACCTACTCCAAACAGTCGAGAATCTTACGTAGAATTAACAAAAAATAAACAAGTGTATATATTTCTTTTGTTTGTTACTGAGATAACGATATTAACGTTTTTTTGTTAATTAAATAATCACAACTTATTTATAAATAATTACGTAAAATATTAAATAATAAATAAAGTCCCCCTTCGTACAAAATAATGGATTGTCCCAAATTCGAAAAAACCAAAATGAGATCGTCCGCTCGACATTTTGATAGATAAATAGGTAAAAGTACGCTCTATTTTAACAACTATTAAAGACCATTTTCGCCTAGCAAGTTTAATTATGCAGCCTAAAATGGTATTAATTAACTGTAATTCATCCATTTGTCGTCGAAACTTGACTCATTTACTACAAATAATGAGTAATTACTCCCAGAAAAGAATGAATAGTTCATTTTCCATTTTATAATGTTCCGTTATTGTAGTTATTATTAAAAGAATTTCATACAAACGGCAATTCGGAAAAACAAAGTTCCAACTGACACAGCAATGTTATGCGAATATATGCTCTAGAAATATATGCTTTAGAGCTAATATCTCATAACAGATATGAGTCAGATAAGATTTTGAAATACCAAGAAGCTGACTTTACTACGACAATATCAGAAGCAATACTTCAAAACAAACCAAAAATTAAACACTGCGGAAAAAACTTGAACTATAAAAATTACGCATACAATTTTCTTACCATAAATTTTTATTTATTTATGTATCTCAACCAGATTTGTATCGGACACATAACTCACACAGATGCATTGCTTGCATGCATCACGTTTCAAACTTGATATTCGACAGAAATAAACAAAATAAAACACTCTAAAACTTTTCGAATACTTATTCCAGTTGGCGTCTTGTTAGACTGAAGAGAGTAGAAATGAGAAGAAGACGAGAAGATGAAGGTTAGAAAGTTCCTCACTTTTCTGATTCGATCACCATGTATCAAACATGGCAAAAGAAAATAATTATTTTCAAACAATCTAAATTTTAGTTACTTGTAGTTTTAAAACGTAGATGGCAATAGTTAAAAAGTTTCTGCTTCCAAAATGCATGCGCTCAAAGAGAGTGATCTCAATACAAGCAGCATAATAGAATTATCACGTAAGAAATTACTAGAGAAACTGGCGGCGTAAAATAGAACTATGAAAATAATGCGTTGAGAGTTTTATGTTGATGATATTTTGTATGAAATTTATTTAGTTGTAATTTTACTTCATAGTGTTATTTGTTGTGTGGTATTTAGTATTGTTTTCAAGAGAGCTTCTCTTATTTTGGTATTAGTACGGAGTAATATTCGTGTTGTGTATCTGACAGCTAGCCGACTCCAGTTCGCCCTGTCTCGTAAGAATTATGTCTTGTTTTTATTGCGGTTTTTTATGTAAAAAAATACACAAGTTTACAATCGTCGGCGGCCGAGAAAGCGGCGTATTGATTTTCTCATCATTTTACGAGCTCACTTTTCAAAAATACACCTCCATTTGAGCAGAATCTCACCGGAATATAGAAGGTAGTTTTTGGAATAATGTCCATTTTACGTGTTTTTTTAAATCCACTAATTAGGTAGATCTTTCTCTTTTCTCGAGTGCTCTGTGTTTTTTTCAAAAGCGTTTCAATTACTTATAACACTCGGTTTAATAGTGAAAACTACGTATGATTGTTGGAAATGCACATAATCTTCACAAGTGAAATATTCCCGTATTTGGACTAGTTTTTTTGGGTTAGTTTTTTATTATTATTATTTATTTGTTTTTGACATCCGGATGGCTACGAATCTGACAAAATGGCCCTAGTTTGACAAAAAATTGTTGAATTTCAAATTGTACAACGTCGCTATGCTATTTTTTGTCTCTTTTAGAAATGCCACATCTTAAATCAAAGTTTTTCGTTTGTATTAGTCTGTTTTGATTGAACCTAATCATTTTTGTGATTCATTTTCAACTATCGTCATTTTAGTTTTGTTAGTTCTAATTTTTGAAATCATGTTCTAATATTAATTTTTTGTCAGTTTTATTTTTGAATTTTTGTTCTAATATTAATGTTTTGTCAGTTCTAATTTTGAGTTAGTTCTAATATTAATGTATTATCAGTTCTAATTTTGAATTTTTGTTCTAATATTAAAGTTTTGCCAGTTCTAGTTTTGAATTTTTGTTCTAATATGAATGTTTTGTCAGTTCTAATTTTGAATTTTTGTTCTAATATTAATGTTTTGTCAGTTCTAATTTTGAGTTTGTTTTAATATTAATGTATTATCAGTTCTAATTTTGAATTTTAGTTCTAATATTAAAGTTTTGTCAGTTCTAATTTTGAATTTATGTTTATTATTGTTTTTTTATAATTTTATATGTGAAATTTGTGCTACGGTTGTTTGTTTCTTTTGAAATTCTGTTTATTTTAATACCAAATTTGTACTCCATATGCAATTTTAATTTTTTAAGTGAACTATTTTGGTTTTAGGTTTTTTTTAACTGTTGCATTTTTAGGCACAGATTATGAAAATTACGCTTCGTATTAACACTTATTTACATGCTCAAAACATGTTATTAGTTTCTATGTTTGGGTTAGTTAAGTAATTTGTGCGTATTTAGATTGAAACGAAACAAAATCAAACTGAAACCAAAATGACGATAAAGGGATCGTTTTATCAGGTAAATTTTTAACTTACTTAGAACTTTAAAATGGAATTATAATACATCTTTTACCGTCTATCCTGACGTAAATCGTTGTTTCTTGCAGTAATTAACTTGAGACGAAACATTTAATTTCCGTAATTTGTGCCTGTTTTAAAAGCGTGCCGGTTATGTAAATATATATCATTTTATTAGTATAGGGTGGTCATCGTATACGCCAGATTTAATTTTTAGTAACCTCAGTAACAGCAGATGACAACTGTGAAATATTAAAGTTATGATGGAGAGTAATTTAAATTTGGGGTACCTAATGGACCACCTTTATAATATTAACCATTCATTTAATTTATCTTCTTCTGAAAATGTGAAATCCCTGCTTTAATTGTTTCCTGCAATGCTTCGCTATTGCTAATGTCTTTATCGGTCGTCTCCGACTTCTTCCAACATTCACTACTGTATATCACAATGTTACTGTTAAAAAACTACATTGCATCGACTTAAAAGCCCAGTAGTAAGCGTTCAAAGCTGGTTTGAAAGCGAGATATGTAAATACAAATGTTAGAGGGAGCGCGCTAATATAAAAAACGATAATAATTAAGCATAAATAGTGAAAATATTTAATAAAACACGACTCGTTTGAAATAGAGCAAAAATCTTTTGCCAAATGCTTTAGTTGCATTTAAAGATACACTGTGAATTTTTTCATGCCTGCAACATATTAAATAACAGAACAAAGTGTGTTTTTAATAATTTTTGTAGCTTAATTTGCGATTTTTTTCTATCGAGGGAATTTCATATAATTAACGTTTCGGCATAACAAATGTATAGATATTATCTTCAAAAATTACTTCTTTTTTTTTGGAACTTAAAAACTTAAAGAGTTAACAGGAAGCTTGTTATAAATCGGTAGAAAATGGATATGCAGGGGATTAATTCAACTCCAGAGATATTGCGTTAAGTGTTCCTTGGGCGTCCCCGACTCCTTCTACCATTAAAACCCTCTCTCTAAACACTCTTGGCATTAATAAGAACAATCGGTCGACTACTTTTTGATTTTGCGAACACTAACATATGCCGGCTGAATTTTTATGTATTAAGATTGTCAATTTAAAATGTTTGTTTCATTATTATTTTTGTCCGATGGTTTGAACATGCAGAGTGGATGGACAGAGAAAGCTGTGTTATGTCAAGTACCTTACTGTCATGGTGAGAAATATGATCTAAACGGTGTTAGAAAGAGAAAACACCATGCTTTATATTCAAATCTAGATGTGCACCTTTATGATACCAAAGGTTCCGAATGGAATTTGGAATTTTTTTTAAAAAATTATTTTTATACGACACAACAAAAATCTGTAACATTTGTCTCCTATAATACGTGTCTTTTTATATATTTTTTCGTTATAAAAATATGGCAGAGGCCTGAGAAGTAAATTGTTTGTACCTAGTTTCAATTTGTGCTCCAAATGTTTTATATAATTTATTTGTAAATTGAATCGTTTTAGAAATTTTGTTGATCGGTTTTTTATGGTTATTTTAAAATTAGAATAACAATTTTTCAATTTAAAATTTATAATTTTGGCTATAAACATTTTAGTACCTACCACTGTTGAAATTACTTTTATTAGGTTTTGTTTTCAATTAATTATATAATGATAAAAAGGTTTTACTGTTAATTCTTCCAATAGTTTCTTCCTTAAATATTTGAAATAACTAATCATCACATTGTTTCCCCGGAGTGGTAGGCAGAGAGAATGGACCGTCACAGAACTCAATTTTCTCACATCATTTACATGAGATGTTCCCAAACTTTTTTTTTCCGTAGACCACTAGCCGAATAATTTTTTCCATGTCGAATATTGAATTTTCCTAAACCTGTTGACGTCAAAGATATTTTTCACTTCTTTTTTTCTTCGGTTATTAGGTACGTTGCGCATCGCTGTGGCTCAGTCTGTCAGTGCAGATAGAGAAACAATAGCGCGTGTTGCTTTTACATCCAACTCTTTTTTCAAAAGTGGCATGTCTGTCCAATAGATGGCGCTGTTTTTTTTATAAAAAGCATTTTTTCACCTGTCGCAGTTGACATCTATATAATATAGGTATATAAAAACACAAGCGTATTCGAATGTAACGTTGTGTCAAAATTTCAAAGCAATCAAAAAGAACTTTCGGAGATCTAAGATTTTGAAGCTCTTAAAATTTTCTTCCGATATTATCTGCCTGTACGGAATGAAATTAAATAATAATATATGTACATTCTAAAGCAGAATCACGTTCATTGGTTAAACGCATTGTATATATAGTTTTGTATTAGTGATGGACGAACCTGTAGATGCAATTTGCTAGCCATAACTTGATAATAGTTTGTCTAGTCTATAGTTAGTAATAAGATAATTATTTTAGAAAATTATTATAAACTGGCCTGTACCCAGCGTTGCTGAGAGTTATCCTTAGGAGATAGACTTATACCATCCTGGACTTTTCTGTAGGCCTTTTTAAGATATACAATTCCGTAGTACATTATTTTGATGTATCTCACAAGGTTTAGCCAGCGTTAGCAATGTAAGCGCTTTAAAGAATTACAAAACATGGACTTTTCTCTACTTTCTTTTGAAAATCTTAAAATCCGTTGCGTAGTTTAGAAGAACTAAGCTCACAAACAGACAGACGCAGATAGCGACTGTTTTACACTATTTATAGATTTTTACAGCGCCCTTGAGGTGATTTTTCACAATAAAACGGTGCTATACAAATCATCCAAATATTATTATTATTATTGATTGTTTTCGTCCTTTATATAATCCGGGCCTCTTTAAGACCCGCAATAATAATAATGACCTTTACAGCCGTTAACGTTAACCCAACAACCGGGTGTCGTTATATTTCTCCTGTCTGTGCGGCACGTTTGTTGAAATCTGTGCGAAGTACATTGAAATGTTGAATGTAGGCCAAAATGTCTTCATCCTGGACGTTTGTTGAAATCTGTGTAAAGTACATTGAAATGTTGAATGTAGGCCAAAATGTGTTCATCCTGGACGTTTGTTGAAATCTGTGTGAAGTACATTGAAATGTTGAATGTAGGCCAAAATGTGTTCATCCTGGACGTTTGGTGAAATCTGTGCGAAGTACATTGAAATGTTGAATGTAGGCCAAAATGTGTTCATCCTGGACGTTTGTTGAAATCTGTGTGAAGTACATTGAAATGTTGAATGTAGGCCAAAATGTGTTCATCCTGGACGTTTGGTGAAATCTGTGCGAAGTACATTGAAATGTTGAATGTAGGCCAAAATGTGTTCATCCTGGACGTTTGTTGAAATCTGTGTGAAGTACATTGAAATGTTGAATGTAGGCCAAAATGTCTTCATCCTGGACGTTTGTTGAAATCTGTGTAAAGTACATTGAAATGTTGAATGTAGGCCAAAATGTGTTCATCCTGGACGTTTGTTGAAATCTGTGTGAAGTACATTGAAATGTTGAATGTAGGCCAAAATGTGTTCATCCTGGACGTTTGGTGAAATCTGTGCGAAGTACATTGAAATGTTGAATGTAGGCCAAAATGTGTTCATCCTGGACGTTTGTTGAAATCTGTGTGAAGTACATTGAAATGTTGAATGTAGGCCAAAATGTGTTCATCCTGGACGTTTGGTGAAATCTGTGCGAAGTACATTGAAATGTTGAATGTAGGCCAAAATGTGTTCATCCTGGACGTTTGTTGAAATCTGTGTGAAGTACATTGAAATGTTGAATGTAGGCCAAAATGTGTTCATCCTGGACGTTTGGTGAAATCTGTGCGAAGTACATTGAAATGTTGAATGTAGGCCAAAATGTGTTCATCCTGGACGTTTGTTGAAATCTGTGTGAAGTACATTGAAATGTTGAATGTAGGCCAAAATGTGTTCATCCTGGACGTTTGGTGAAATCTGTGCGAAGTACATTGAAATGTTGAATGTAGGCCAAAATGTGTTCATCCTGGACGTTTGTTGAAATCTGTGTGAAGTACATTGAAATGTTGAATGTAGGCCAAAATGTGTTCATCCTGGACGTTTGTTGAAATCTGTGTGAAGTACATTGAAATGTTGAATGTAGGCCAAAATGTGTTCATCCTGGACGTTTGTTGAAATCTGTGTGAAGTACATTGAAATGTTGAATGTAGGCCAAAATGTGTTCATCCTGGACGTTTGGTGAAATCTGTGCGAAGTACATTGAAATGTTGAATGTAGGCCAAAATGTGTTCATCCTGGACGTTTGTTGAAATCTGTGTGAAGTACATTGAAATGTTGAATGTAGGCCAAAATGTGTTCATCCTGGACGTTTGTTGAAATCTGTGTGAAGTACATTGAAATGTTGAATGTAGGCCAAAATGTGTTCATCCTGGACGTTTGTTGAAATCTGTGTGAAGTACATTGAAATGTTGAATGTAGGCCAAAATGTGTTCATCCTGGACGTTTGGTGAAATCTGTGCGAAGTACATTGAAATGTTGAATGTAGGCCAAAATGTGTTCATCCTGGACGTTTGTTGAAATCTGTGTGAAGTACATTGAAATGTTGAATGTAGGCCAAAATGTGTTCATCCTGGACGTTTGTTGAAATCTGTGTGAAGTACATTGAAATGTTGAATGTAGGCCAAAATGTGTTCATCCTGGACGTTTGTTGAAATCTGTGTGAAGTACATTGAAATGTTGAATGTAGGCCAAAATGTGTTCATCCTGGACGTTTGGTGAAATCTGTGCGAAGTACATTGAAATGTTGAATGTAGGCCAAAATGTGTTCATCCTGGACGTTTGTTGAAATCTGTGTGAAGTACATTGAAATGTTGAATGTAGGCCAAAATGTCTTCATCCTGGACATTTGCTGACAGTGAAAAAGGAACTAGGAAAATTTGCACCTTCCAATATGTAATGACAATAAATGAAATATACAATCAGTTTATAGGTAAGTTTTTAGATTCTCACGGCCAAAAGCATTTTTGTTGTTTGTTTTTGGGGTGTTATGCCGTGTTGCGCTAACTCCTTCTTTAGCCGACGTTTCGGAAAGCGTTGCACTGTCCATCATCAGGGCAGATCCAGTAGATGCACATCTTCGGATGTACCGGATCTGCCCTGATGATGGACACTGCAACGCTGTCCGAAACGTCGGCTAAAGAAGGAGTTAGCGCAACACGGCATAACACCCCAAAAACAAACAACAAAAATCAGTTTATACTTCAATTTTATGAAATACCTAATAAGTAATTACTATCTCTATTATAAGTATAATGTAAACATGGTATTATGTCATTTACGGAACACCTGAATGTTGGTATTGACTTGATGCACATATCCCCTTTTAAATCTGTGGGGTGAGTAGGAATCTGAGACTTATGAATCCATCTCTCCCACTGAGGTTCAAGGTCTAGGTCGAAAGAGTCCCGCTAGAGAAGTCGAAAGGTCTCATCATCCGGCCTTTTCCAATGTGGCCTGCTGCGCAGTTGGTGGCAAACGCAGCCAAGACCTGGACAAACCCCTGCTCAAGTCACTAAAGGTAGCGAACCGCTTGGGGTGACCGGCAGAGGTGTTGGTTATGCAATGAAACAACTACCATCTAGTTTGCTAACAGAATAATACGAGCCATTCGCAGCGCAACCTAGAACTTTCGAGACTTTTCTCTATTACGGGCAGCGTGAATCACACCAGGAAACTTCTAGTATCGCGATGAAAGTGCTCCAGTCTACCTGCGACTTCTAGAATCCTCCGGGTGGCTCTACAAAGCGCCGCGCCTATATAAAGCATGCCACACTGCACTCAGTTTACAATTCAGTTTACAATTTGGCGTGTCTGCTGTGGATATCCACATGTCGGGCCCACCACGGAGATCCACTCATCC
Source organism: Hesperophylax consimilis (assembly GCF_061612785.1). Lineage (NCBI taxonomy): Eukaryota > Metazoa > Arthropoda > Insecta > Trichoptera > Limnephilidae > Hesperophylax > Hesperophylax consimilis. The sequence continues at coordinate 18,571,310 of NC_142855.1, read as the reverse complement.
AGTTTCCACCATAACCGCAAAACACTGGGGTCCAGGAAGTCCCATGCTCTTCACCGGCGATTAACAAACCGACTACATCGCCAAGACCACACTCCACCACTGTTTATCTCCACTATCCACGGTGTTGAGCATCGGCCTGCAGGATTCGCCACTGTTTATCTCCACTATCCACGGTGTTGAGCATCGGCCTGCAGGATTTGCCACTGTTTATCTCCACTATCCACGGTGTTGAGCATCGGCCTGCAGGATTTGCCACTGTTTATCTCCACTATCCACGGTGTTGAGCATCAGCCTGCAGGAATTCGCCACTGTTTATCTCCACTATCCACGATGTTGAGCATCGGCCTGCAGGATTTGCCACTGTTTATCTCCACTATCCACGGTGTTAAGCATCGGCCTGCAGGATTTGCCACTGTTTATCTCCACTATCCACGGTGTTGAGCATCAGCCTGCAGGAATTCGCCACTGTTTATCTCCACTATCCACGGTGTTGAGCATCGGCCTGCAGGATTTGCCACTGTTTATCTCCACTATCCACGGTGTTGAGCATCGGCCTACAGGAATTCGCCACCGTTTATCTCCACCACCGTGGTGTCAAGCGTCGGCCTGGGGGAGTTTGTCGTTCATCATCTCCACCATCCACGGTGTTGAGCATCTCGCTGGAGGACCAAGAAGATCTGATACTACTACATCTTTCGTCTGTCTATAAGAAGACCTATCGTTTCCACATCTTCTTTACTGTTCTGTTACTCTGACACTTGACATGACCCCATGCAAATATTTGATTTACTTTTTAATTATAAAATGTATATTTATTGGTTTCAGTTATTTGTCGGTTCCGATGATGGTTGGCTGAAAAAGCAGGATGTTGCCACAGCAGTACTGCCTTAAGTGGAAATACCACAATACAAATATCCAGTTCACCTTCTCACAGCTTCTAGAGAAGGGTAAATCATCATCTTAATCATTCTATCCGACGTCATATTTACAGTCTAAATGTCTTACTAATAAACGTGTTTAAAATTTACACAACTGTAAACAGTTGTATATCATTTGTGTTAAATTTTAAATACACAACTGTTTATGTATAAATCTTACTAATAAACTTTAATCTGATGTTTAACAGCCGTCTAAAAAATGAAAGTTACATATGGTTTTTTTTTTTTTACATTACACACACGGGAGGCCCTGAAGAAATTGATTTCTCTCCTGGCCTATGTCATCTTTGGGGATGCTTTGTGGAGGGTCTTTATTAGGAAATGAAGATGAGGAAGTTCTGAGAAGGAAAAGTGTATTAGTGGTGGGTAGGAACCTAGCGATCAGTGTGTCCAGGAGTGACGAACGAATGATCTATCCCTCGTGCTGCGGCGCAAGGCCGAGAGAGACCAGATAGAGAGGTCAAAGGGTCACCCCTGCTAAATCACCAATCGTAGTGACCTATGGCAGAGGTTAGTTATCCAATTTATGTTTGACGGGGCGGCGGTACCTGGGGTTTAGCTGTCGTCCAGTGTTGACTTTTGAATTATTTTTTGTGATTGATATTGCGTATTTACTACACATTGCTTCTAATAACTTTAATAACTCTGTAAATATAATATATTCTGGGTTCAGTTTTTAGGTATTCCTCCGTTATACATTTATGCACTGAATTAAAAAATAATATTTTACATAGTTTTCAAATTCAATTATCAATCAGAGATTTTTGTTAAAAATCGGGAAAAATACACCAATACAATCAACCGTGTGATACTAATACGCGAAGAGTGTGCGAGGAAATGACACGCTATTGATGTCCCGCTTTAGTTCGCTATGCGGAAACATCACAAATCCACACTTCCGCAGTTGTATTTAGAACATCGATACCTACGACCGCAATACTGTGTGTGTGCGTCCAGTGCGCCAGCCAGTCGGTCGCGGGCCGTCGTTAGATATGGACTTCTCGCACGTTTTTTTAGCCTCTGTCAATGTTATTTTCATGTTTTCAGCAATTAAATTACAATTATTATCTCATTTGATATAAAACATAATAAACATAAGCGATTAGCTATGAATATTCATATTTTTCCGATATTAAATCGCTTATTTTGAGATGTGTATTGACTACACAGCACCGGAACGCGTGGATTTTTTTAGCACAGTAAGGGAAAGGTTAATAGAACATTTTTTTAAAATTTCTCAAGTGCTGACATTTCCATCACGCCAACTAATAATTAATTTCCCTGAGTTAATGGGAAATTATCAGGGAAACTTTCTTATGGTAGATTATTCACTCGTTATCTATTACGAAAATAGAATGTTAACAATAATTAATTTCATGTTATATTTCAGAAAGTGGACGATTTTTTTTAGCCGGCACACAAAGGGTTAACAACGGTTGGGTAGTGATTTTTTTTTATTAGTAAGGCTGTATATTTTTTGTGTATCTGTTGTACCATGTTCGTCTGTCTCGTTCCAGGAAGCTTTTGCGATGTGACGCTGTGGTGCGGGGGATGTGCCTTTCGCGCACACCGCGCCGTGCTGGCCTCCTGCTCCGGCCTGCTGGCGCTGCTGCTGGACAGCCACGAGGCGGCCGGGGGCGAGCCCGCCCTCGTGCTGGACCGCACCGAGCCGCACCACCTGCGCCAGCTGCTGGCTTTCATGTACACGGGGGAGGTCAGCGTGCACCACGTAAGTCTCATCAGAATACTGTGGTGACTGGCTTCTTGCTAAACTACCGACCGTGAATAGGATAAATATAACATTACATTTATGTAGCGCAGTTTTGTGTCATTTCACTTTAATTGTGCTTTACTATAACTAACTTAAAAATAGTAATTAGTATTAGTGATCATGCTCTTAAAATTATTCCTACAGTGTGCCTTACCTAATACAGATCAAATAATATAAAACAATGTACAGTTTATAATACAATGCGATGACAAAACAAATAATCCCAGGAAATCCTTCCTTGGCAAATAGAGTAGTAGAAGCATGGAACTAACTCCCACAACATGTCATCCATTCTACTAATATGTATAGAGTAGTGGAAGCATGGAACTAACTTCCACAACATGTCATCCATTCTACTAACATAGAGTAGTGGAAGCATGGAACTAACTTCCACAACATGCCATCCATTCTACTAATATAGAGTAGTGGAAGCTTGCAACTAACTTCCACAACATGTCATCCATTCTACTAATATAGAGTAGTGGAAGCTTGCAACTAACTTCCACAACATGTCATCCATTCTACTAACATAGAGTAGTGGAAGCATGGAACTAACTTCCCCAACATGTCATCCATTCTACTAACATGGAGTAGTGGAAGCATGGAACAAACTTCCACAACATGTCATCCATTCTACTAACATAGAGTAGTGGAAGCATGAAACTAACTTCCACAACATGTCATCCATTCTACTAACATAGAGTAGTGGAAGCATGGAACAAACTTCCACAACATGTCATCCATTCTACTAATATGCTGCCTGCTTATTTAATAATAATAATCGTTGTTATCATTTCCATTTCAGACGGAATTAGCAGGACTTTTAAAAACCGCTGAAGAACTCAAAATCAAAGGACTGGCTGACGTATCATGGAAGGACTCTAACGCTACCAACACCACAACAAACAATGCCTCAAACATTGAACCGCCACTGAATTACGCATCCAACCAATTGCAGTCAAACATTGCGTCCAACATTACAGCGGTGGCGGCGGCGATTACGGCCAAGAGCAATGTGACTCCCCCGATCGGGGTGCCCTTGACCGGCCCGACCATTACAAAGGCCGAGACGATTACGAGCTCGGTTGGGACAGACCCGCTGATTGCGGACATAGAAGAAGTGCATCCCGTTCAGCCGATAATGCTAGCCATTAATGGTAAGTAGTTTTAATTGGTTTAACCTCTCGGGCTAATGGCACTATGGTCTCATTGAAATCCTTATATCTCCCTTACTCTCATCGTGAGAAATATGATCTAAGCGGTGTTTGAAAGAGAAAACACCACGCTTTATATTCAAATCTTGAAGTTAACCACAAAAAACCTCTAGTTTTCTCTCACTCTTTTCCAATTTGAGAAAAACTTTTTGAATATTTTATTTACTATTTATGAAACGAATTAAAAATGAGGTAATAATGTTTATAGTATAATTTGTCTAATAAAATGCGCGTTTTTTTTCTTCGTTATCATTAATTTTAGTCCAGTGTTCAGACGAAAAAACGTAGGGTGAATCGATTTTAAAACTTTTTTATAATTGGATTAAAAATTTGATATTAATTTCTAATAATAAATTTTGAATGTGTATTTCATCACCTTTCAAAAACAGTTTTTAGTTTTCGGATACTTTCAGAAATGTCACATTTATTTGGATTTTATTGCAAAGCGGAAATTGACACAAATTAACCCTTAATCCTTAATCCCTTGATACCTTGATAAAGTTGACCAGGGTTGTAATTGGATATTTGGCTATCTCTCCTGGTTCCACAATGTGTCTTCTCACTCGAGCAACAGAGCTGGAGCTTGTCATCAAAGCTGAATTGGAGTCTCTTCATCCTATTTACATTTCCTGCATCTATCAGTGCACTCCCAACAACTGCATGTGTCTCCTGAGGTGGCAGAGTCCCGTTAGTAGTCCTACCAGTTCCCTCAGGTAGTGCACTGTCCATACCGGTTCTCATGTCTTATATGTGTAATTTGTGCGCAGGTTCGCTGATATTACCGCCGTTAAACGTGACCCAAACTCCGTCCCCCGTGGAAGCGGTCAAAAGAAGAAGAGGACGACCGCCGTTGGAGCCTAAAATGTCCCAAGACAGGTATTATTTATAGTGCTGATCGTTTTTATTTGTTTTTTTATCTACGCGCCGATGTCCCAAAGGTCTCGAGCCAGTGAGACTATTGCATTTAAAATTGGGGTACGGTGTGAGGCTGAAGGTTAATGGGGAGAAAAAAGGAGATGGGGAGGAGGAAGATGGTGAAGTACCTGGCTGTTCAGATTCGGTCACCAGATACTTTCAAGTAATGTTTCGATTCTGAATGGTTGTCTTTCAACCGTTTGGAGCCAGTGAGTCGTTGGCATTCGCATTATATTATTTTAATTCGCATGACGGGATTTGATCCCGCGACGTCCAGAATCGTAGCCGAAGATGGTAATCTCTCAACCACGGAGGCTGTCAAAGTTTCCCACGATGATTTGCAAAATTCATATAAAAATGATGTTTTCGCTTAAAAATTCGCGCTTAATTTTTAAATTCTCTGTAGATCGCACTTGTGTAGATTATCTATACAGCGAATGTGTTATAGTGTTTATTTTCAATTTCAGCGATATTTTGACAGTAGAGCACTCCAGCCCCAAAAAGATCAAAATGGATTCACCCCAAATTGCAATCATGCAGAAAGTTCCGGAAGAAAGGTGAGATTTCATTTCCCTGCTTTTTAATCTGTTTTTTACAGTTCTAACGGACAATTTTTATGGCCATGCTCGGTAATATGTTCTAATCTATTCATGCTAGAATTTTTTACGATGCGATTTTAACCTTTATGCTTTGAAAACTGTGTTGAGGAGAAAATCAGAGTCGCTTGCGCTGATACAGTAGAACCTCGTTAATTCGTAATCCACGGGACATCACAAATAAAATTTTGAATTAACGAATTCGACGTAATTTGAAATTTTGAAATTTGAGTTCCTCGGCCGCCCCTTCAAACTTTGAAGTAAATTCGTATTAATACGAATTATTCCCATGTCAATCGAATTTTCGTAGCCGATTATCGCCGCGGTCGGCGGTAATTGTAAAATACTAAACATTTCAGCGGACGATTACCGTCGCAGTCGTTTTTTAAATTCGGATATTTGGATATATTTCCGCGTAAATCGAGATTTCGCGACAAATTTTCGTCGCGGCCGTCCTTTTAAATTCAGATATTTGAAGTAAATTCGTAAAAATATGTTTTTTCCACGTGAATCGTAATTTTGCAGCCGATTTCCGCTACTCCGGCTCTTTTCGAAGTAAATTTATAACTTTTTCCAAGTAAATTTAGTAAAAATACAATATATTTCCATCTAAATTGAAATTTCGCTTCTGATTTCCGTCGCGGCCGGCCCTTTAAATTCATATATTTTAAATAAATTCGTAAAAATCTGATTTTGCGAAAATAAATCATAAAATTTCGACAAAAATAAATTACGAATTAACGAATTTCGAATTAAAGAACCATTTTGTATGAAAATTTTTTCTCTGGATATTTTTTTGGCGAAAATTTAAATTTATGCGTTTTTCGAATTAACGGGGTTCTACTGTAACACTGTAGTTGCTTATATTTACTTCATGAATGTTACCTCTCTGACTATCCAGAAAATTTATTTATCTGTACATGTTGAAATTAATTTTCATTCAAAATTAAAATATTTTAATTTTCAAAGAATATCATGCTCATTTTATGTAGGACATGTATGCAGGTTTATGTAAAAATAATGAAACCCATTCTGGAGAAATGTCTTACGATATAAACATGAATAGAAAACAATCGGTGCAATAATTGGTTTTTTTTAAATTAATTTTTTTTTTTTTAAATGAAAATATTACTAATACAAATAAGAAATAAATAATATAATAAAATAGAATAGTTTCAATAAACTATTTTTGTAGTGTCAATAGGTTGATATTAAAATTGATGGTTATATGTTTTCAGTCTCATGAAGGAACTACCGATAGAATGGGTCAGGCCTCCCGCTGACAGAATTGAGGTAACACTTTTTAAATATAAATATTTACTTTAAAATTTACTATTATTATTGTGAACCTAATCATTATCTCTATATTTTACTAAGAAAAGAAGACAATAAATCATAATTTTCTTTTTCCGATTTTATGTCCGGGTTAAATCTTCCCCATAGGATAAACTAAACCCTTCCACACACTTTTCCACAAATGATCATCTGGTCAATCCACATTATGCAAGTCCATTATATAAGCAAAATAAATACAAAACAATACAAGAACAACACGTCAACTCACCAGAGATCAAATGGGAAAATAATTCACCGACTCCAGATATTTTCATATCAGAGGGTTCGGCTCGGTAGAACTTCTAACAGGGCCTATAAATCCTACTGATCTCTCAACATAAATATTTAAAAAATCTTTCGTTATCCTACATGTATTTAAAATGACCGACTTTTGCATCTTTATATATAAATTTTTTGATAATCTAATACGCCTAAATTTTGAATGAGAGAGCTAGGTTTAATGCCAGTAGCCGAAATAACAAATGGTAATATTTTTATAGTCTGAGAATGCCAAATTGACTGTACGAACCTCGGCACAGACCTGTGCCGGCAGTCACCAAGATACCTAGATCATCGGAGATACTTGAGAGGATATACCGCCACACAACTCTGTCTTGGCGCACTTTCCTTGCTTCTAGCATATTCATACACCGTCTCATACTTCTGTTATTCAGACTCTTAACATTTCACTATCTCGGTCGTGCAACGTTTTCCCCGGGCTTTCCTAACTTCCACCATTTGCTTTTGCATCATAAATTCTCTTCGTATGTCTTTGTTCATCCATTTCATGTGTCAAAATTGTCTTAGCGTCCATTTTTCAATCTTGTTCACCATTCTTTGTAACACGGTTGAACATGGTTTTAGCACACATATGCCTCGTTATGATCTCATTTCTCTGCACGTTCCGTACATCAGGGTAGGTACGAACCGCGTTCAGTCCTGTATTAATGGAATTTCCTGCATTCGCCATTCTTTCAATACATCTATCAGCATTTACATCTCACGATTGTACAGGGTTTTCCAATAAGTGGTGTTATTTTGAATAGCCCGCTATTTCGGTAGATGTTACTTTGGAAGCTGTCATTTTTTGACATTTGACAAGTAGAAACTACGCCATTAATAAAAATGGAACGACACACACTTCAACAACGCATTGAAATTATGAATATTCACTTGAGTGAATCAAATGCAAATCATCTTGAGTGATGAGGCCCATTTCCACCTCGGTGGCTTCGTCAACAAGCAAAATTGTCGCATCTGGGGCTCGGAAAACCCAAGAGTTATTGTTGAAAAGCCTCTCTATCCTCAATGTGGGACTGTTTGGTGCGGTTTATGGTCCGGCGGAGTTATTGGACCTTACTTTTTCGAAAATGAGGCTGGAGCAACAGTTACGGTGAATGGATTGCACTATCGAGAGAGGATTAATGATTTTTTATGGCCGGAATTGGATGGTATTGATCTGGACAACGTTTACTTTCAACAAGACGGCGCTACGTGCCACACAAGCAACGAAACCATTGATCTTTTACGATTGAATATCAAAATAACACCCCTTATTGGAAAACCCTAAAAAACCGTAAAAGTAACGGCGAATTATAGTAGTTGTCTGATAATCGAGTGGTAATTTTTTTCTCTCTCGAAAGCTATATCTCTTCCTGTTTAATATGTTTGTAGTTTCTGTTCGCTGAATTTAATCTTGTTTCTCTTGGTACAGGATCCGGAGGAGCTGTCTTCGGAGTATTCGGAGGCATCCCTGGATGGACGGGACATCTCCCAGTTCCTGGACACCGTCATGGAGGTGGACGGGGTGGCTCCGTCTAGCCCCCATGCACCCATCACACACCCCTCACCGCAGAACTCTACCCAGTTCAAAGGTTGGCACCTTCCTCATACCTCATACCGCGCTGGAGTTGATTAGTTGCGGTTCTTTGAATATATATTGGTATAATGCAACATCACCAACCTTTGTGTGCCCCCAGGGGATCCACTGGCGCTGACGACCAGCAGCCCGCTGGACAAGCCGGTGGCGGCCGAGGCCCCCACGACTCCGGGCCCCGCGACAGGGGGGACCCTAGCGCAGTTTGCGGACGTGGTTAAGCTCAGCGACTACCTGGTGCGGGGTAGAAGACCTCAGTTTTGGGCTGAGGACTATGTTAAAAGAGTGAGTGATTTTTTAATTTATTTTATTTTCATCATCGAAACACATCATGGAAGAGAAATGCATTAAATCTTTCGCAATTCTTATTTTTTATATTAGTTATTAGCTATATGAGTATCAATAGGGCTTTTTGCTTTTACGTCAAATAGATGGCGCTGTTTTTTAAAAAAAAAACAAATTTGTCCAACAAATGTTTTTCAAAAATGGCATGTTTTTACCTGTCACAGGTGACATCTATTTAATAAAAGTATATAAAAACACACGCGTATTCGTATGCAACGTTGTGTCAAAATTTCAAAGCAATTGGTGAAGAACTTTTACAAATTTATTTATATAGATTGTTGAGAAATTGAATTGGTATATGAAAGCAAACACCAAAGACGGGTAAAGGTAAAGAAACCAGAAGTGACAAGTCAAGTCAAGACTGCTAGAAATCGTAATTATTATAATATTTCTTCACTTGTTTAGTGACGGACAAAAATCATTTAGACCCAGTTGTTTCGCATTCAGTTCAAAGTTTAAATGCCGATTCTAACGGCCGTTGTTCCCAACATTTCGAACGATCGATCTCAGGCTCCGATCAGCCGAGTGATTTGTTCAGTAACGTTCGATTCGCCTGTTTCCAAACATCTTTACTGTTGATTATCTTGAGTGGCCCCGCCCACTTTCATAGACAATAAAATCACATCAAAATAAAAACTTTCAATGTTAAATTAATATTGACGAATTAACTGTTGCATATATTTTTTTTTAAATACTGTACTGTTTAAACAAACGCATTTAATATGTTAAAAATAAAATGTTACCTTGACTTTATGCCAAAGGGTCTTGGCGTCGCGAATATTTTTCACTCTGCCGACATTTTTTATAACTAGTCATTTACTGAGGCAAGTTTAATCCAATAGTTTGGATTCCTTAAATTGGTTAATCGCTCAGTCCGTCACCTTTTCGTTGGAAAGAGCGAAGTTGTGCGTTTGAGCAGTGTTGAGCCAAACATTCGGCTCAACAGTTGATCAGTAGGATTGGGAACAACGGCCGTTAGTCTGTTTCAGCTTTTGAACAAATTGTGATCTGCAGACAAGAACAATTGTCATGTTGTAAAGCTTGTTGGCTATTAAGGGTAACTGTAAAGTATGGTATAATTTTTGCATATAATTCGTAGATTAATTTGATTATTTTATAAAAATACACTTTTTGCAAGTTAACCACTCAGAACATTAGAACGTCAAAAGATGTAAATATGATAATAGCGGTCAAGACATTAGAACGTCTTTTCACGTAAACGCGCAAGATTTTACAAAAATCGATTTATTTCCATCACTAGTATACGGATTGCCATGATTTAAAAAACAGAGTATCGATAATAAATAACGCTACGCGTCTGTATTCAAGAATATCTATGGAACGTAGAGGTGCATTATCTAAGCCGATTGGATCTGTCATCTTGTTCGTTCATAATTTATTGTGATTCTAAATAATTTATTAAAAATATTTTAGTTTGGACGGTTAATATTTTGAGGTGACTAATAGTTTTTAATTATATTTCTTCAATATATAAAGTGTTATTTCTTTATGATACTCAGAAAAAAGTACATTTTTCACGGCTTTGAAATAATGGTCAGCAATTTTTACATATTTTTGACGTTTTCATACAATGTATATTTAGAAACGCAAATATTTACGTATAACAATACAATACGATAGTGGATTTCATAATCTTTCCAAAACATTTTTTAGAATGAGGCTACGTTTCCCAAAACGTGAGTTATGAAGCTTTTAGCAAAACTCGTAAATAACACAAAAATTATCACATTTTGATAGTTCTCAAAGGAACACATAGTAAATAAATGTCTTTGTCTGAGAGGTTAAAATACTTTGAGAAATTGTTTGTTTGATTCTATCCAATAATGTAGTTCAATTTCATCATATGGAGTATTGTCTCTTCCAAATCTTGGCCTCCTGGTAATCCCTATTAAGTTTATTTGTACTTTGGATTGTCTCGATATAACAATGAATCTCCGATCCGCAGGTGATGGAGGCTGTGTTCTGCAAGGAGCTGGAGATGAAGCAGGCTGCGGAGATGCTGGGCGTGTCGTACGGCACCCTTTACGGCCGCTACCGAGACTGCTTTGGCTGCATCAACCGGCCTTACAGGTACCGTCCCCTCTCCCATCAAGCTTTTTATGGTTTCACTAAACAGAACAGCGACACAACAAAACATTGTAGAAAAAGAAACAACCTAACCAAACCTAACTGTGCTCGTTTTGAGATGATGAGCTGATCATCCATTAAATATCTATCGATTTATACTAATAAAAATATTTAATAAGCGACGTAGCTCAGTGATCCAGAGCACCTGACCTGACATCAGAAGGTGCGGGTTCAATTCCCGTCGGCGGAATTTATTTTTACTCGGGCGATATTTTCAATTTGTATGGATATTTCAGGCGAGTAATTAATGCTTATAATCATTTGTTGTCCTTTGTGCTATGCATAAAAACCTTGTCTTATAAACATTAGTTTATCGTCAAAAAATAATAAGATTTATACTGTTATTATTTGCAAAGGAATAGTCGTTACAGTGTAGGAAGGTAAAACACTATCATGCTTTCTCTTTCATACCTTTAGACACACATTCCTTATTCTTCCAATTCTTTTTTCATGTTCTGTTTTATGCGGTCATCTTTACAATCGCTGATCAATTTATAAGGCTACCCCATTATTTTTCTAAAATATCTTTTATAAACTTTTTCTAATATATCTTTTGCTAGAGACATATTTTTGAGCTTATTAAAAATAATGCTTATGTGGGCGTGGCCTACACAGATTATATGTTGAGATGTCACACTATGCTATCTTCCTCTTCCTACGGAAGGAGAGGGGGTCAGATCAATTGGGGAGCTGCCGCGGAATATCATTTCTTAGTATGGGATTTTTCACCTTGACTTTAATAACTCTATAAATATAATAAATTCTGGGTTCAGGTTTTAGGTATTCCTCTGCTATACATTTATGCACTGAATTAAAAAATATTATTTTACATAGTTTTCAAATTCAATTAAAAATCAGAGATTTTTGTTAAAAATCGGAAACAAATACACCAATACAATCAACTGTGTGACACTGCTACGCGAAGATTGTGCGAGGAAATGACACGCTATTGATGTCCCGCTTTAGTTCGCTATGCGGGAACATGAGAAATCCACATGTCCGCAGTTGTATTTTGATTTAGACCGTCGATACCTACGAGCGCATAGCTGTGTGTGTGCCAGCCGCCAGCCAGTCGGTCGCGGACCGTCGTTAGATGTGGACTCCTCGTATGTTTTTTTAGCATCTGACAATGGTTTTTTCATGTTTTCAGCAATTAAATTACAATTATTTCCGATATTAAATCGCTTATTTTGAGATGTGTATTGACTACACAACACCGAAACGCATGGATTTTTTTAGCACAGTAAGGGAAAGGTTAAAGGCATGTGAATCGTAAAATCAAACAAAAATATTGGTTTAACCTTCCAGCGGGCGCGTTGAGAAATTTCCCTTGAGCGGGCGCTTGTCGTAAATTTTACGTCATCAAGTTTTCTCCATGTAAGTGGTGTTTTCTTTATACAAACGTTAGGGAATTTCTTTAAGGATATGAAAAATCATAAAAGGCAGCACTTACAAAAAAAAATATAAGACTTTCTTAAAAAAAAACGAAGCAACACTCTAAACATGTTAATATTTCAAAACTAAATATTTTATCGACCTATTTAGTCAGAATCAATATTATCATCCTTACAATTGTTACAAACCACCTCAACTGAAGAATGGTTCTTGCATGTAAAGGACTGGCAACGGCAACACTTCATTGATGCTGAGGATCTTTTCTTATCCAGTGCACATAACCGACAAAAACGGCATTTTGGAAAGCTTCTGTTTTCTTCTTCTGTTATCGGTTCAACTGCCCTACCGTAATTCACTTTGAGAAAAGCATTTATATCTTGCGGTAAATGTTTGACATTTGATTTGACTCTAGCATAGCTCGAAGCTCGATGCTTACAACTAAGTCGCAAGAGTGGGGGAAGCGATAAGGCGCGTTTGTCGTAAATTTTACGACAGCGCGCCCGCTGGAAGGTTAAGAAAACGTTTATCAAAATGAAAGTGCATTATCTCAAATCGAAAGATGGAAGAATCATTGCTTTTACCTTTTGTTGGTCTACTCAGAGCAAGTTCGTCCCAACTCTCACTAGATTAGTTGTGTGAAGATCATTTCAAACGCGAAATTGAGGCAGTTAGAAGTGTTTTAGGTAGGGGGCTCTAACGGCCAATTTAATTAGCTATACGAATATTAAAAAAATACATATATCTTATAGATAGGTTCGATAAAAGTAACAATTGATGAAAATCTTACATTTGTAGCAAAATAACTACATTACGCAACAAATTACGACAACACTTTTGCCACAAAATGAACGATCTTTGCTGGTTTCGCATATGTTTTTAGAAGTTTGAACAACAAGTTTACATCAAGTTTCTCAAGACTCTGCGCAGAAAAGTTCCTCACTGAATTACACTGCAGACTATAACGAACTTCATTTTCCGTGCAGGGTCTTACAGGACTCGGTTGATTGCTTTCCGACCCGTTGGACGACGGGCTTAGGTGTTGTTACTTTTAGATTGAAGTTAATGTAATCTAGTATGAGAGGGCTAATATCTATTGTTATTATATATTGACGACCTTGTTACATTTATCCATAGGGTACAAGACTTCTGGACGGAGCAAGGTCGGGCCGAAATTCTCATCAAACTGCAGATGAAAGACATAACTCTCTTCAAGGCGGCTGAGATGCTCAACGTGACGCCTCAGACGCTGTCCAGCTACCTCAACACCATAGACCCCAACACTTCAATCAAGGAAGAAGCCTCTACTTCCCCTCAAAGCCACGAAGACAACGAGGCCAACAATGGGAAGACGGATAAACAACAGTGTCCAAAATACGAAACGGACTTGCAGTCCGACGATAATGAAGACGATGAAGAGGACGGATCCAGCGGTAAAGACGACCGCTCGATCGACTCGCCTAAGCTGAATCAATCGGTCGATCCTGATGCCAAATCGATTGTGGGCGATCCAAAGTCGATCATGTTAAAATCACCGGCGATCCGTGTTGTAAATATGAAGTTTTTAAAGGGCGACACTGCCGATGACGCCGCGTCCGGCAACGATGCTATCAGCGTCTCCCAGCTGCTGAAGAATCACCCGGACTTGACGATGACCACAGCGGCGACGAACAAGCGTAAGGTTCACTTCCAGGAAGAGACGGACATCATCAACCCGACCAGCTCCAACGGTGACAATGATGATGACGAAGAAGATGACGATGTGGAGGATATTGAAGACGTCGACGACAGTTCAACGAGTTCGTGATTGTACCAGTTTGGGGGTTACACCAGGTCGGTGCATCCGAATTAATCCATTCATTCACCGTCATTTGGGCTGTCCATTATTTTTTAACATTTGCGACTCAATTGGTGGAGCGAATCAATCAAATGATGGATTTCATCAATCCATCATACGTCGATTAAATTCAACAACTGATTGAACGGTTTCAATCCATTGTTTCAATGCAACAATTGATTGATTGGTTTTAATCCGTCAATAGATTGGTCCAATGCAACAATTGGTTCAATCCATTATTATATTGAATCAATTAACTGATAGATTTAATCAATAAATTGTTGGATTGAAAACAAATCAATTGTCAGATTGATTGATTCAGACCAATCAAACAATAATTGATGGATTTAATCAATTATGGATATACTCCATAATTTGATTGAATCAATCCATCACTATTTTGATTATTTCGATCAGCTAATTTATATTCAATTAAATCCACAAATTGTTGCATTGAATCAATGTTTGACGGATTGAATAAATCAATTATTGAATTGAATCATTCAATTGATGGATTGACACCAACCAATAAATAATTTTTGGATAAAATCAATGTTTGATGGATTGAAACTAATCAATCAATTGATTGATTGAATCAATCAGCCAAAATGATTCATATTTAAACATTTGACAATGGATTTATGTGCTAATATCTATTAAGAGATTTAATTTGAAGGAACTTGGTAAAAAAAATCATTTTATTTATACGCCAAACATCATTTATTATCTGTTGTTGATTTTGCTAGCTAATTTGTTTGACAACACGTAATATTGTTGAATGTGTGCTTAAATAATTTTGCACGTAATTTGTGGTGTCCAAAGTGAAAGTGATATGTTTTCAGTTTTAGTGTCCAAAGGTCAAAATCCTAAACCAAAACAGATTACTTCATATTATGGTTTTAATAATATTGAATTTCATTCTTTCGTTTTTGTGTCATTTTTACTATTTTTGAGTGTCAAAATGACCCAAAAATATTGTCATATTGGCTTTCAAGCCATGCTGCATTTAAAAATATGATTGACTCTATAATTCCAATTGATTAGAGAGGAAATTAAAGGTAATTCTCTACAGTATGTGAGTATTTCTCTTATATCTCTACGAATGCCAAACTGAACAAAGTAGAAATGTGCGTGAAAACTATTGTTAAGTTGAAAGTGACACTAAAAACGGTCAGTTTGACCGCTGAAGTGACGTGTGTCACTGTCAAAGTGACTCTAAAGACAATTGTGTTGAAAACTGGGTCGAATATTAAAAAAATATATTATAAAAGGAGGCTTAGAAATCTTCATAATATAGTAAGTTAGTGAATATATTGTCAAATATCGCCTTGAATATTTTTTTTGCTATAATTAATGTAGGGTCTTAGTGATTCTTATAATAAATAATAATGTTATCGATTGGCCGTTGTTGCCGCAAGTAATTATTATGTTGTCATAGTGACTCTAATGTTGTTGTAATTTAATTGATGAAGTCATAGTGAATTTTATACTGTTACTTCATCAGTTGTAGTGACTCTTTATGTTACTCCTCCAACTGATGCAGTCATAGTGAATTTTATACTGTTACTTCATCGGTCGTAGTGACTCTTTATGTTACTCCTCCAACTGATGCAGTCATAGTGAATTTTATACTGTTACTTCATCGGTCGTAGTGACTCATTATGTTACTCCTCCAACTGATGCAGTCATAGTGAATTTTATACTGTTACTTCATCGGTCCTAGTGACTATTTATGTTACTCCTCCAACTGATGCAGTCATAGTGAATTTTATACTGTTACTTCATCAGTTGTAGTGACTCTTTATGTTACTCCTCCAACTGATGCAGTCATAGTGAATTTTATACTGTTACTTCATCGGTCGTAGTGACTATTTATGTTACTCCTCCAACTGATGCAGTCATAGTGAATTTTATACTGTTACTTCATCGGTCGTAGTCACTATTTATGTTACGCCTCCAACTGATGCAGTCATAGTGAATTTTATACTGTTACTTCATCAGTCGTAGTGACTATTTATATTACTCCTCCAGCTGATGCAGTCATAGTCAATTTTATACTGTTACTTCATCAGTTGTAGTGACTCTTTATGTTACTCCTCCAACTGATGCCGTCAAATAATTTTGAAATTTGAACAATTCATCAAATTTCAACGTTAATTTTCGGGTTCTGTTAAAGTCCCATTCAAGTTCTATCATTATATCATTACAGACTAGTTGCTTGACAGAACTGAAATAATAACAGAACTTGAAAAAACCTTTCACAGAACTTGAAAATTAGCTTTGCAATTTGAAGAATTTTTCAAATTCTCCGAAACAACCCGTCCTTAGTGTTATAGTGACTTTACCACTGAATAGACGACACTTTTCCATGTAGATTTGAACGCAAAACGATGTTGCCACTTAGTACTTTTTGATTCCAGCCCATTTAGCACGCGCTCTGTCTCTTACACTACCTGACATTGTATATCGTCATTACATTTGATCACAATGAACATTTCATAATGATGATGGAACACAGTTCTGTATTTGAAATTTAAGCAAAGAATGGTCAGACTTTTGTGTCAAAACGCACGCCCACATTGTGTTTCATGTATTTTACGCTTTAAACACAATAGAGTCACTATGTACACTATGACAAACGTTTATATGTTTTTATTTGTACTGTTATATATTTATTATAATATAATATATATATTATGAATATCGCCTTTTTACAGTCATTTGACACAATCACTAGTTTTATATGTGTAGGAACAATTATTTTTTATTAGATTTTATCTTTGGTAGTTTTAATGTTTTAGATGTTTGAACGAAAGTTTTTTATTTTTTATTTATGCAGGGTGTATCATCACATACCGGACAGATTTTATACAGGGTGTATCATCACGTACCCGACAGATTTTAACGGGCGATTCTCGAGCGTATTTGGCGTAAAAAATGTGGACGTCATTTTGCTTTCGGATAACTTATACTTATGTGTTTTATATCAGAGACGAAGTTCGTATCATGTGATGCACCACCCAGTTTTCCACACAGGAGGCCCTGAGGAAAATACCTTCCCCCTAGGCCTATGTCATCTTTGGGGATGCTGTGCAGCTTATCTTTTTGAGGAGAGGAAGGAGTGAACAAGGCCAAGCTGTTGAACTCAAGAACGTGTCTTAGAGGCGACACAATGTCAACCGTGTGCATATGTTGGGCGTACCTTTGACGTGCTTCCGAATAATTGACGCTAGTTCCTCGGAGCATCTTCCATTGTAATACCGGTAGAACAAGGACAGCATCCTTGGGAATAGATAGGGGAATTTATCAAACCGCCCATTGTTTTTAATTGCAAAAAATGTCTTTTTTACTACAAATTAATTGTCTGTCAGTTAATTATGTATTGCTACACCCTGTATATACATATTATGCAATTTCACATTATAAGAATCTTATTTTATCATTAGGGAAAAGTGAATATCCATTAAAAATCCTGGAAACATGAATGTAAATAAAGCGAAAATTATTATTTTAATTTTTTTTAAATTGATTGTCGAAGAATTTTGATGGAATTTTTTTTTTTAAATTCTTACATAAAAAAATTATTTTATCATACCTCACCTTACAAGAGATCCAATCGTCTAGGGCCAGTGGGTCTATAGCGTCCTGCGGCTAAAAACGAAATTTCTCCGTGCTCGAACAATGACAAATTATTTTTATTTCTGAATATTTTTAAAAGATAAAGTTTTAAAGTCTAATAAAATTATTATTTTTATTTTTGTGTATACAATTGAACCTAACATTATGAACAACGTAATACACTGTTTATTCCATATTTTAAGTTTTATAAAAAATTTACAAAAATCGTTGAATTTATAATTCATAAAAAGTACCTACCCAAATTTGGGTATCCATCGCTTGAGGTGTTAACACGCAGATATATTTTTTTTTACAAATTAAAGACTTTCAATGAGACGTTAACATGACATTGTTAATGCCATAATATCGTTGTTAATTTTACAACGGAAACTGCAAAGAATCATAGCTCGGCGTAAAGGCAATATTGCAAGCTGAAAATAACTGCGTTGATCTAGAAAAGTATCATTTGCAGATTTTTGTGCGACAGACAAAAAAAAATTATACAAATTTCAGAATTATAGTACAGATTAGTACAAAATGATTTATTTTTTATTGATTAAAAAACGTTTTCGTGCTTTTATTTATTAAGTATTTTGAGATGGACGGGAATGGAAATGTGTTGAAGTTATCAAAATAAGTTTGAGATAATTTAAGTTTGAAGCAATATATTTTGTTTTGATTTATGTAATTATTATAAAGTTTTTATGTACTAAGTATTATTATTAACGTTTTTTGCACTATTAATTTTTATAAAATGATTTTATATTAAATGTAATAAATGTTTGATATATTTTTTAGTGATGGTTCTAGAATACCGGTAATCGGAAACTATAAAAAAAACTGTCAGTGCTGGATTACTGGAAAATATTAAACATTATTGCAGTAGAATCTTGGTAATCGAGCACTATATTAAATTTGATGGTGCCGGATTACTGGATTTGTCCGATTACTAATGGATTTATCCGATTACTACTGGAATGTATTAAATACTGCAACATGAATGTGAAAAGTAATGTAGTGTATTCTCTGCATTCAGGAACTACAGGGTTTTCCAATAAGAGGTGTTATTTTGATATTCAATCGTAAAAGATCAATGGTTTCGTTGCTTGTGTGGCACGTAGCGCCGTCTTGTTGAAAGCAAACGTTGTCCAGATCAATACCATTCAATTCCGGCCAAAAAAAATCATTAATCATCTCTCGATAGTGCAATCCATTCACCGTAACTGTTGCTCCAGCCTCGTTTTCGAAAAAGTAAGGTCCAATGACTCCGCCGGACAATAAACCGCACCAAACAGTCACACGTTGAGGATAGAGAGGCTTTTCAACAATAACTCTTGGGTTTTCCGAGCCCCAGATGCGACAATTTTGCTTGTTGATGAAGCCACCGAGGTGGAGATGGGTCTCATCACTCAAGATGATTTGCATTTAATTCACTCAAGTGAATTTTAATAATTTCAATGCGTTGTTGAAGCGTGTATCGTCTCATTTTTATTAATGGCGTAGTTTCTACTAGTCAAATGTCAAAAAATGACAGCTTCAAAAGTAACATCTACCGAAATAGCGGGCTATTCAAAATAACACCTCTTATTGGAAAACCCTGTATGTTAAACTTAATGGTGCCGGATTACTGGAATGTACGCCATAACATGAAAAGATATACAGTTGAATTTCAGTAATCAGACATTATATTATACTACTTGATAGTTCCCGATTACTGAATGTAATTACTAATAACGGAATGTATAGGATACTGAAAAATAAGATATGTAATGATGAAATGTAACGCAGTAGAATCTCAGTAATCGAGTACAAAAAAAAAACTGCCAGATTGCTTGAAACAAATGGGGTAAACGTACAAAATTTCTTACTCTGAAATAGTTTAAGAATTCCAGTTATTGTAGTTCGTTATGCTGCTTATACACTTGAAAAAAAAAATTACGAGCTAGCCACGAATTATGGGAAAAGAACGAAGCAACCGAAAGGGCTGTTTTGTGACATTTGCGGTTCCTTCGTTCCTTTCGCATAAGTCACGATTTCGCTCGACAGTTTGGTTTGCGTGTTTATACGCAGCCTAACGTGTTCAATTCTTGGTGCTGTGCAAAAATATAATTGGCATAATTTTTTCTGTATTCAATTTGGCGCTGTTGCTAATTTCATAATAATTATTATTCAATGATTTTCCAAACGCTGTGTAATTTATTTAAACTACAACAAGGATGTTGACTGACGTCCGGGCAATCCTGAAACAAATTATGATTATTATTAGAATTTATATTTAAAAAGTTATTTTAAAGTTTTTTTTTAAAAATTCCTATTTAGAAAAAAATATACATATATATAATATTTAACTTACGTATTTTCTGACCAAAGTTTTCGTTTAATATTAAGAAATTTAATTTAATTTAATTAATTGATTTTTTTATTATGTGTTTATTTATTTTAAAGCATACTCTGATATCATCTGCATTAAATTGTGGTTTGGTGTTTCATCTGCCTGCCTTTATAGACATAACCCAAGGGTATATTGTTACTACGTACTATGAACAATTCAATAATATTTTATAGCGTAAGTAGTTATTTTCCAATTAAATTATGTGTGTTAATTTTATGATTTCTCCGAATCAGACATATATCTCAAGAAAGTGTATCATCTATTTAAAATCTAAGAAAATATTAAGAATTTATAAAATGTATTAAAAATATATTAAAACAGAATATTAAAATGCATAAAAATTCATATTAGGAACATATTATGTAAAACCAAGTAAGTTAGTTTTATAAATAGCTAATGTACTACAATTTATTATATTATAAATTAGTTTAAAATTACTAAGTAATATATATATTTAATGTATTATTTTATAATGCAGACGAAAATAGATTCTTGAGAATGTTGAATGAATTTATAAACTACAGCTGTAAACAGTATAAAGTTTTGCAACGTCACCTATCATCCATCTTGTAACATTACTGGTAAACAGTATAAACTCTTGTAAACAGTCAAATATCTTGTAACGTTACTGTTAAATAGTATAAACTCTTGAAATGTGACTTGTAAACAGTATAAACTCATGCAATGTCACTTGCAAACAGCGCAAAATTTTGTAAACAGGATAAACTCTTGTAAACAGTGAAATATCTTGTAACATTACAGGTAAACAGTACAAATTCTTGAAATGTGATTTATAAACAGTATAAACTCATGCAATGTCTCCTGCAAACACCGCAAAATCTTATAACATTACTGGTAAACAGTATAAACTCTTGTAAACAGTGAAATATCTTGTGACAGTATTGGTAAACAACATAAACTTTTGAAATGTGACTTATAAATAGTATAAACTCATGCAATGTCACCTGCAAACAGCGCAAAATCTTGTAACATTACTGGTAAACAGGATAAACTCTTGTAAACAGTGAAATATCTTTTAACATTACTGGGAAACAGTATAAACTCTTGAAATGTGACTTGTAAACAGTATAAACTCATGTAATGTCCATCTGCAAACACTGCAAAATCTTGTAACATTACTGGTAAACAGGATAAAGTCTTGTAAACAGTGAAATATCTTGTAACATTACTGGTAAACAGGATAAACTCTTGTAAACAGCGCAAAATCTAATAACATTACTGGTAAACAGTATAAACTCATGCAATGTCATCCACAAACAGTGCAAAATGTTAAATTACTGGTAAACAGTATAATATACAGTGTAAATTCTTGCAGCATTACTGGTAAAAAGTGTAAATTCTTGCAGCATTACTGGTAAACAGTATAAATTCTCACAATATGATCCATTTTCGTCTGTATTTCAAAATGTACGCCGATTCGAATCGTTTATTATTGTAACATTAAGCATTTACAAATAATATATTTTAATATTTAATAATAATTAGAGAATAACGAATATTATTTTATCGATATGATGATTTGGTAATGCCGGAAATGAATAAAAATAAAATTCCGGCACTTGAATCTGATTATGTTTATAAGAGAAGCTGTTTATTTATATAAAAATAAATATATACACAAAATACACCTGTTTTTTCTACCATTATACACGGGAGGAGATAACTGAGGAATGTCATCTTCGGGGATGCTGTGTGGAGTATCTCTTTGAGGAGAGAAAGGAGTGAACATGGATCTTGAAGAGACCTACCATGATGCCAAATTCAACAAATTTCATTTTTAGGAAAAATTTTGGCTTTGGGCAGTTGGTACTCTTGCGCGTTATTAACAACAATCAAAATTTCATCACAATTAGTTCTAATACATGTGAACTTGACGGCCTCCGGGGTAGACGGGCATGTTCCTCGGCTATGAATCAGGGTGTCGCCGGGTCGAATCCCTGCATGCGCAAGTAAATTTTATTTAATTAAATTGTGTTATTTCACATTTAATTCAAGAATAATAATGTATTAAGTATACTTGGGGCACATTCCAGATGCTTTCAGTATAGCCCTGGTTAAAGACCACCATTCAGAATTGAAATGACCAGATCTGAATAGTCAGGTACTTACCAACCTCCCTCTCTCCCTTCTCCTTCTTCTCCCTATAGGTACCCTTCAGCCTCACAACATACACCGATTGGGGATGTCGTAGTCTCACTGGCTCCGGTTAGTAGCAGGAGCAGTTGGAACTCTTGTGCAGAAAAAATAAATATATATATATATAATCTGTAATATATAATCTGTAATAATAAATATATTTTAAATCAAAGAAGACTAGATGTAAAAAAAATAGCCATCACAGGTTGCCTGGCAGATACGAAACATTTATTGAATGAAGTTAAAATGAAAGTAAACAAGTCTTTATATTTTTGATAGTGAAAAAATTCTTCTATTATTTAAAAAAATACACAAAACAATATAATACAAATTAAAAAATCGTCGTCATTTAGGATAGATCCATTGCCAATTTCAGTGCGAATAGAATCAAATATACCGCACAGAGTGTTGGTGGCCGGGCGGAAAAAACAGACAAGTCACGAGGAAGGCTGAATGAAGTGTCGTTCCATGCAAGAGCGTCGTCCCGTCTTGTAAATGAGTTACATATAATTACTTTACAATACATCCAGACTAGTTGTCTCACAAAATTAATATAAAATGTGGCAAGTAAGAAACACTCTTATGTTTCCAGTAAATTCTTAAATCATAAATTGTTCATGTATGAGAAGATAGTTCTTGATCAACTTTTTACAGCAGTACTAACCATAAAAAAACGGCTTTTTAAGAAAACTTTCGGTGGAGAACAACCTGCTGGAATACATAGATTTTATATTAAATTCTATGTGTAGTAAAAATGAAATAGACTCAATCTGTTACTATCCTAACTCATCTGTACACAAATATACATAATTACTACGAAAAAAGTTCAAATACACGATGTACTCGAAGCAACAACAAAAACTTATTACAAATACCGATAACGCATACTACTCTTGGTCAACGAAACTTTAAATACTTTTCGACAAGACTCTACAACATTCTTGCAGACAGTATAAAACAATGTGATTCACAAAAAAATTTCAAAGACAATGTAAAAACTTGGATCAAAAATAAGAATAGGACCTTTACCGGTGCATTCCTCCAAATTAGCAGTTATTGAGTGAATACATCTTAATACAAGTATAGGTATGTTCAAAGGTATTAGGAAGTAACTTGAAAAATTCTGCCTCAACACAGGCTAGCCTAGTGAGGCGATATTTGAGAAACCTCAACTAACTGTACTTTTATTTTCTTTTTTACCTTCATATTATTTTTGTATTTTAATGTACAATATAAATCTTAATACATTTTTAGTTGTAATGTGCAAACTTTCTTAAATAAAGATAATAATAATAATTCATTTTCAAAAATCTGTTAACCTGTCCGGTGGTATGACCGTACAGGTACGGTGAGAAAAAAAATCCTCGTAAGGAGTATGACCGTACCCGTACGGTTGCGCCTAAAATTAATTAACTATTGAATTTCTTCCGGAAAACCGATAGTTACTGCTATCTAGGGACAATTTGTCATAACTTGCAAAAGTTTTTATCGATTTAGGTACATTACCAACGGAGTTATTCACAATTAAAATATTCCGTGACGTCACCGTCTGGCAGTTGGTGGTAAACAACATTTTTATTGCGAGTGACGTCTTTTGTGAAGTGAAATTTGTGGTTTTTGTTTGTTTTTACACTGAATAACCTAATCATCTTGCATTAAAAATTACCTCACGTGTTTGAATGTGAATATTTATTACATATATTGTACCGACAGTGTTTGTTTTCAGTTTGAATACAGTTTTTGACAGTTTGAACAAAATTCAATAGTGAATCTTAGTGTTATGAACTATTTGAAATATTATTCGTTATACTGTATACACACTATGAGCGGGAATGGTATTTTTCCTCGCGGCCGACTGGTGCTTATCGGCGGGACGGGTAAAAATATCCTTTACGCCGGCTCCACTTCAAAGGCGAGGAAGGTAAAGTTACCCCATTATTTCCCGTGACTATTTAATCTAAACGCTTGAAGACATTACAAACTACACACACATGTAACAAAAAAAAGATGAGCCGTTGTTTCTTTTATATACACACATACTTTTGCGCAGCTCAATGAGAGATTGCGCGTAATAATTAGGCAATTTTATCGTGTTAAATTTCAAAGATTGTTTGTTAGTTGAACTGGGAATATGAGTACCTATTATATTTTTATGGCGTCTTATAAATTCATTGGACCTTTACTTTTATGAGATAATCCCGAGGATGTTATGACAATAATCATTTCCTGAATGAGAGATAACACAAAAATTGTTTAGCAATTGGATGTATTCCCGGTACTCGTTACTTGTGAAGATAGAGTGGCGCTAATATACACGTGCTTTAGTTATGATATACAGAGTTACAAAACAGACGTGTTTTTAGTGGAATTTATTTAATTGATATTTTCTTTTACCCTTCGAAAATTTCTTCAGATACTAACGAAAGGGATGAGGATATATTTTTGTGCTAATCGCGAAAAACATCCGCTATAGGCTAGAGTCCATTGTTTGAAACGCCCGACTACAAAGTGTTATTATCATTGACATTTTATTATTTTAGGTTATTCATAATTTGGACAGTGTTTTACTGTGATTTGACTTTGTGATTCGTATTGATAACTAGTTCAATTTATATATTTTACTTTTATAAAAAAATGGTTAACCCTTTGAATGAACAAGACATTGCTGACATTTTAATCGAAAGTGAAGATGAAGATGTTTACGAGGATCTTTATGATTTGCCAATACATTCAGATAGCTCATCCGACGAATCTGATGGGGATGAAACTTTCCCTAGTTGTTCAACATCCAAAAAGAGAAAAGTTGATCATCGTAAATGGGATCAGGGTAAGTTTACGCCCATTATTCATGAATTCGATTCAACTAACTCAGGTATAAGAGCAAATATTCCCGTTAGAAACTGAACTCAACGACAATGCCATGTGTGTAGACATACAGCAGTTCGAGCTCAAAAAAGAAGTGACACGAAATATATGTGCACCGACTGCAATCTTGCATTTTACGTATATCCATGTTTCGAAGACTACCATACGAAAAAGCAGTATTAGTTAGTGAAGACAATTTTATTCCTAAGATAGTGTACATAATAATTAGAATAGTGTTATTTTTATCGTAATTATTGACTGCATATACATTGTATACCTATGTTTAATTTTTATAATGAAAATACAATAGTATAAGTGTAAATAATAATACGTATATGTTAGTGTGTATAAAAAGTCGTTCTTCCCCCCTTGGCTTCATTAAAATTGTGGTAAGTGAATCTGATTTTTATTAAGTAAAAACAAAAATCTGCTCCGATTTCGATGGTTGGCGATTTCTGCAAAATTGTTTTTATTTTTTCCTTCTAAATAGCTTAGTATTTGTTTTTTCGTGCTAGTTTCTAAGGATTTTATTTTTATTTTTTTATACTCTACGAGGTGGCATTTATTTTTTTCTATATTTTGATTGTTGAAAAAACTCCCTCCAGCAGGACCGTTTTCTTTCCAGAAACTCACCACCGGACAGGTTAATGAAAAAATAAGAAAATACACAGATTTAGGAAATGAGATAAAAAGAATTTGGCATTCTCAGACTATAAAAATATGGCCATTTGTTATTTTTCGGCTACTGGCATTATACCTAGCTCTCTCATTCAAAATTTAGGCGTATTAGATCTAGCAAAAAATTTATATAAAAAAATGCAAAAATCAGTCATTTTAAATACATGTAGGATTATGAAAGATTTTTAAAATATTTATGTTGAGGGATCAGTAGGATTTATAGGTCCTGTTAGAAGTTCTACCGAGCCGAGCCCTCTGATATGAAAATATCTGGAGTCGGTGAATTATTTTCCCATTTGATCTCTGGTGAGTTGATGTGTTGTTCTTGTATTGTTTTGTATTTATTTTGCTAATATAATGCACTTGCATAATGTTGATTGACTACATGATCATTTGTGGAAAAGTGTGTGGAAGGGTTTAGTTTTTCCTATGGGGAAGATTTAACCCGTTCATAAAATCGGAAAAATAATCTACACAGATTTTTCAAAAGCATCTGATAAAATGAATATCGCACTGCTTACGAAGAAGCTGTTAAAAATCTAAGATGGATCAAGTTGTATGTCACAAACAAAAGTCAATCATTTAGAAGGGTTTCTCTTCACGTTTCTATAAAATACCATCAGGAATTCCACAAGGATCACATCTTGGACCTTCAATGTTTATTTTGTATATCAATGATATAGGGACATGTTTAGTTATAATATATCTGAAACGCTTGGATTTGAAATCCTTCCAACCACCCCAACATTTAAAAGACTCATTAGCATTCCACAAACTATCAACATTAGAAGATAGAATAAATACCTATATTCCAGCAAAAGATTTTTTCCACAACACTATTGACAACCTTCTGGAAAATGTTAATTTTCACTGTCCAGTACTGTGCACAAAATACAATCATATATTTTCAGACGCCGATATTTTCCACTTGTCCTTGGTTCAGTTTACTCAATAGATATTGGAGAAGATTAAATCAATTTTTTAATTATGTACCCTCTCCCCCTGCTGTGCGTAAGATATCTCAGTAATTTTAATTTTCATTGCAAGGCGTGTAAGATATCAGAGATATCTCAGCTATTTTCATTAAGGTGTGTAAGGTATCAGAGATATCTTAGCTATTTTCATTAAGGTATGTAAGATACCTCAGTTATTTTCACTAAGGTATGTAAAATATCTATGATACCTCAGTTATTTTCATTAAGGTGTGTAAGATATCAGAGATATCTCGGCTATTTTCATTAAGGTATGTAAGATATCTAAGATACCTCAGTTATTTTCACTAAAATATGTAAAATATCTATGATACCTCAGTTATTTTCATTAAGGTGTGTAAGATATCAGAGATATCTCGGCTATTTTCATTAAGGTGTCTAAGATATCAGAGATATCTCGGCTATTTTCATTAAGGTATGTAAGATATCTAAGATACCTCAGTTATTTTCACTAAGGTATGTAAAATATCTATGATACCTCAGTTATTTTCATTAAGGTGTGTAAGATATCAGAGATATCTCAGCTATTTTCATTAAGGTTTGTAAGCTATATGTTATTTTTGTTATTTGTTTTTGGGGTGTTATGCCGTGTTGCGCTAACTCCTTATTAGCCAACGTTTCGGACAGCATTGCAGTGTCCATCATCAGGGCAGATGTGTTATTTAAATGTTATGTTATTGTTATTTAAATGATGTGTTATTTATCAAATGGGCTTCAAAGCTGGATGCTCTACTGATACGGCCATATATAGCATGAAACAAACAATCGAATACTATAAAGCCAGAAAAACAACGGTGTACGCATGCTTCCTAGACTTAAGCAAAGCCTTTGACAGGGTTTGTCATAATGCGTTGTGGAAAAAACTGACCGAACGACAAGTTCCACCACAAATTGTTAATATATTGAGAACATGGTACAACCAACAGGAAAACTTTGTCAGATGGAATGAAAGCCTATCAGAAGCAGCCAAATTAAAGTGCGGCGTTAGACAAGGAGGCTCAATGTCCCCAGTGCTTTTCAACGTGTATATGGATGAACTTAGTAAAACACTAAATACGACAAGAATCGGATGCCATATTGCCGGGGTATGTATGAACAATATTAGCTATGCAGACGACATGGTCATACTAGCTCCATCGATAAGAGCGATGAGAAAACTTCTGGCAATATGCGAAGCTTACGTTGACAGTCATGGGCTGATGTACAATGCTAAAAAGTCATCCCTGCTGATATTTAAAGCAAATACTGGTCCCACTGTCATTCCACCCATACGTCTCGGCGGGGCCAACCTGACAATTTGCAGCGAAATCAAATATTTGGGGCATGTCATCACCGATGACCTAAATGATAAAAAAGACATAGAACGTCAAAGAAGAGTACTGAGTGTGAGAGCTAACATGCTTGCCAGGAGATTCAACAAATGCAGTCCTCCGGTGAAGAAGCAACTTTTCCAAACATATTGTATGAGCTTCTACACTAGCGAGCTATGGACGACATACACACAAGGCGTCATGAACACACTCCGAGTACAGTACAACCACGCATACAGAGCCCTATTTGGCCTCCCCTGGCGATGCAGCGCCTCACAGATGTTCACCGAAGGAAGGGTGCATGGGTTCGCTGCTTTGATGCGCCACAGAATAGCCGGGACGAGTCAGCGCTACCAGAGATCGGACAACACTCTTGTCCAGGCCGTTGCCCAGTGGCAGGGAGCGCCTCTACACCGGAGATGGAGAATTTCACTCAAGCCACCATAAAGTCCTAATGTGCACATCAATGTATTGATTTTTTTATTTATTATTTTTATTTATATCTTTATTCATTTTATTTTTATGTATTAACTTAAATGTAAACTTTTATGGCAGGCAGAGCATTGCACACACCGCTCTGTCCAGCTGAAATAAACATTATTATTATTATTATTATTATTATTAAATGTTAAATGTTATGTTGTGTTATGTAAATAACACATCTGCCCTGATGATGGACACTGCAATGCTGTCCAAAACGTTGGCTAAAGAAGGAGTTAGCGCAACACGGCATAACACCCCAAAAACAAATAACAAAAATACTTTTGGCCGTGAAAATCTTAAATCATATTTGCCATCTGTTATGTTACGGTTGATTTGTATGTTGTTTTACCTCAAGCATATATGAACAGAGTGATTAGATTATTTTAAATAGTGAAGTTTCATTGGTGACAGCACCGACTTCATAATTTGGCTGATGCGCGCCCAGACCTCTACTCTAGTCGGACTTGCATTTTTCCTATGACCTTCTGACATGAAACAATTGTATTATTTACAATAATCTAAAAAATAAGTAATTTGTATGTATGAAATGTTACTACTGTATCGAAAACACTACAATTGACGTACTTTATGCTTGCCACTTTGAAATTCCTACAGCACTTCTATATATATTGTAAAGTCGTTGCTTTGTCAAAATGTGGGATTCAAAAATAAAATAACCTCACATTTCAATCTTCTACATTTTGTTCTAAAATTGGTGTTGAATGTGGAGTTTATCAAATAATATTGTGTGTCTGTTACATTCCAGCCATTGTATAGAAAAAATACAAATTATGACATAACATTTCTGGATTTTTTTAGCACTAATTTATGCTAATTTTTTAAAGTATTATTTTGAGCAGAAATTGTCACATTACTTGGGACATGTTTGTTATGAAATCATTACAACATAACGGGTTGTCCATAAGTTAACGAAACTCGTAGTACAAGTGGAAAAATGATTATATTCTGACCTCCTCGGTGGTCGATAGATAAGCTATTTCACCATTTATGTACTTATGTAAAATATAATTTAGTATATTTAAAGACGTCCTGGTGTATGAACATTATTCAGAATTGAAACTTTGCTTGAAATGGCTTTAGCCATGTTTGGTGACCAGATCTGAAGAACCAGGTACTTTCCCCATCACCTTCCCCTCCACACTACCTTCAGCCTCAAAACATACCCCAAAATATATTTTTTTTTAAATAAAATAAAAAATTTAAATAAAAATAAAAATAGTAAAAAAATGTTTTAAAAGTTATGATTTGAGATTTTTTGCTCTACCTCTTTTAGCCAATGTTTCGGACAGCATTACAGTGTTCATAATCGGGGCAGATGTGTAAAAGCAATTAAAATATTAAATATTAGATAGGTGCGTACTTAATTACTTGTCTAAATTCTTCTCAAAAAAGTACACAACGCTTCGATTAGACAGGCAAATTGACATATTTTTAAAAAAATGGTAATGGGTGAAATGTATTTCGGTATGCTGAATTCGAGAATTTCCATTTCGATCCATCACGTAAGGATTTTCCGCAAAGTGGAAATTAAAATATAGGCAAAACCCGCCTTACACACTACTTCTGTAGGGAATGTTCAAAAGAAAAAAAATTATACAAATTTAATTAATTTTAAGTCATAATATATTTTATTTACATTATATACAGGGTTTTCAATAAGAGGTGTTATTTTGAATAGCCCGCTATTTCGGTAGATGTTACTTTTGAAGCTGTCATTTTTTGACATTTGACAAGTAGAAACTACGCCATTAATAAAAATGGAACGATACATCCTTCAACAACGCATTGAAATTATTAAAATTCACTTGAGTGAATCAAATGCAAATCATCTTGAGTGATGAGGCCCATTTCCACTTCGGTGGCTTCGTCAACAAGCAAAATCTCGGAAAACCCAAGAGTTATTGTTGAAAAGCCTCTATATCCTCAACGTGTGATTGTTTGGTGCGGTTTGTGGTCCGGGGAGTCATTGTTACGGTGAATGGATTGCGCTATCGGGAGATGATTAATGATTTTTTATGGCCGGAATTGGATGGTATTGATCTGGACAACGTTTGCTTTCAACAAGACTGCGCTACGTGCCACACAAGCAACGAAACCATTGATCTTTTACGATTGAATATCAAAATAACACCTCTTATTGGAAAACCCAATTATAAATATGCTTTTTTAGTTTCGAAGCTTCGTTTTGTGCTTTTTCTTTTCATTTAATTCAGCTTGAGAAAATAGTTGAGGTCCACTGGAGTCGCCTACTTGAAACTCGTCACTAGAACTTTGTTCTGATTCACTTTCTGATGATGGCAAATCGTCCAGGCTTTGGGGTGCTTATGGTGTAGGAATGCCAGGTCCGTGAAGGACTGGGCGGAGTGCCGAATCCATGTTTGGGTAACAAATTTGTTTTTTTTTTTTTGTTACTATACCCTTGCACATTGCACGAACAAAAGTAGCAGTCATCGCTGTGGTTTTGAGGCTCTCTCCAGATCATGGGAACACCAAAACGAAAAGAATTTAACTTTACCTTTTGACCACATTCTAAGTCCTTCAACACATCCTGAAAAAACTCCATGAGGGGCCCAAGATTTGTCCTGGTCCCCTATCTTAACACCAAAATACGCAAAATGTACTTTTTTTAACAAAATCAGTAATATTTCTTTGTTGTTTTTTCACTACAAATTCACCACAAATATAGCAAAAACTCTCAGAAGAATTTACATAACCTCTTGAAGTAATTTTTGAAATGCACGTTACGAAAGTTGGAACAGAAATAAATAAATGAAAGGGTATGGAAGGGAGTTGGGAATTCCGGCATTCTCTCATCATACTTACTATGGAAAATTCCGATATATATAGGTATAATTCAACGCTTACTAATTTTACGGTCATGAGGTACTAAATGTTTTATTTCAGTTTATAAAACATAACATAATCTTATAATAAGTTGGAATCCCACAGTATTTAGCGTTTTACGGAAAAACCTTACGTGATGGATTTTTTTTGATAATTTTCCCGAATTCAGCAACCAAAAATACATGGGAATTACCTCTTATTTCAAAGAAAGTCGCAAACTTGTATTAAGGCGATGCACTACGTCGTGTTATATTTTAAATTGAGCCGCTATCAATAGCAACCCTTACGTAGATGGCGATAAGGTTTAAATTCCCGCTTAACACTATCCTCCTGTTTTGATTTATGCAAGAAAAAAACATGGCCAAAAAGTGCCTTTTATTTTATTTTGTGGATGTTCAGGCATAAATATATTTTTGTTTTCGATAATTTTATAAATAACTTAATTTTCCACATTATACAATAAAATCATAACCGAAAATGGGTTCGTAAGTAGGAGATTTTGAACTTTAAAGCAGTCTTCATAGGCGTTATACATTATTTTTTTCTGGGCTTATAAAAAGACTTCTATAAAAAATATTCGATTATTTCAATGGCCAAGATGTATTCTACTCGCAGTAGTTAATTAAAGCATCTGAAACATTTCTAGGCGACCAAATTTTCAAACCAAAAACACATGATTTTGCATTACTAAGTATGACATCGCCTTAATGGTGGTCTCTCACCAGGGCGATACTGATAGCATCTTCTACTCTCAAATAGGTGAGGGTAGTGGGGAGGGAAAGGAGACGGGAAGAGGAAGATGGGAATGTACCTAGCTACAGGGTGACACTGAGAACATCTACCACACTCTACAAATACGAAATATCGTCATTAAAAAGATCATTGCAAAAGATGTCTGCAAAACCAGAAATTCTGGTTTCGGACTAAATCAATACATAATCAATACATAGAACATCTGATAAAATATATAAGTGAAATGCCAATATGTTAGACATGTGAAAAATCATTATTGACGATACGTGCAATTAACTGTATTTGCTTTTACTTTTGGTTGTTTTGCTATTATGTTTAACTATCTGACGTGCACCCGGCGTTGCTGGGGGTTATCCTTAGAATAATAATAATAATAATTGGATGACTTGTATAGCGCCGTTTTTGTGCAAAATCACCTCAAGGGCGCTGTATAAATTTATAATACATTTCTACATTGATCTGTGTTATTACTAACTATTTATGGAGATAATATACAGTACAATACTTACCTGGTAGGTCACTTGAGATTAACACTTAATTAACATTAACTAATTGTTTGTTAGCGAAATTTTAGATACAGGATTTAGGACACAATTGGATATAACTGGACTTTCTCTCAGGAATGGTATATTTAATTTAAGGGTACGACAGCTTAAAAAGGTAAGTTTTTAGTTTAGACCTGAATTCTGTTGGACTTGTTATGGATCTTAGTTCCGGAGGGAGTTTATTCCAAGCCTTCGGCCCAGATACTCCGAAAGCGCGATCACCAAACTTAGTATTTGTCTTGCGCTTAGGTTCCATCAGTCTGCCTACAGCTGATGATGTTGCCGATCTAAGAGTTGACTGCCAGTAGAATATAGACATAAATGCCATCGCGGACTTTTCTGTAGAACTTTTTACGATGGTTCCATGTTGTTTCATCAAAATGAAAACTCAACACACCACCAAAAACTAGGTTTAAAAGTTACATATAAAACATATTTAACCTAGTTTTTGTTTCATCACTTTTTATGACTTTTTATCAATTTTTAAAGGTGTGTTGAATAGTCATTTTGATGACATACCCGGTCACCATTGAAATCGTATTTCTCACCGTTATGCAAAATGAGATATATCTCTCAAAAAGACTCATCTACATCGTTTTGTTGTCTGTGAAGAATATCTCCCAAAATTGTCCAACAGGTTAAATATTACACAGGGTGATAAATATGCCTAGTTCAACCCTGACTTCCCATCGCCAGCACACAAATTTTCAGCTCAAGGTTGTTGGGTGTACTTGGAAAGATATCCGGTAGTAAAGTAGTGTAACTTCAAGATAACCACATATTATATTAGTACATAAAGCAAATCATTTCAAAGAGTACACATTTGAATGAATTTATGCACACATGTTTAACTAGTTTGGAACACCCTCCCGCAGTCCCCTCTTACCCTGCAAATGCTGCAGGTACTGGGTGCGTAGAGACGTTTTTTTATCAATTCAATTTAAATTCAGACTCGCAATTCGATTCGACAATGCTCCTAACAAAAGTTTTTAGAGATCAAATATAGACAATAGTAATTTTCCTCTTATTTTATTTATTTATTTATTCAAACGCCATAAAATGGCTTTTACAATACAGTGATAAACGAATTACAAGCGTACAGTGGTAAACAGGATAATAATAGCAATAAATTAAAGAACAATTAATGTGTTCACAATAACATTATTGCAAGTGATACAGTAAGACAACGCACAATTCAAAAGAAATATATACCAGTGTAACAATAGTTGAACTAATTTATACTAGGCTTGTAGAAGACCTGTCATAAGTCGAAGTATGAAGTGTCTATGATAATAGTCAGTAGTGAGTTTATTGTTACCCACAAAATTAATTGTACTTGGAATAGCTGAGTAGGCATCGCAACTTGACATTGACAATTCAGGGCTGTCAGCGATTCAATAAACGACAGGTCTGCAAAATTTCGTGGTTTATTGAAATTTCATGTAAACAGTGACCTCGGTCTTGTTTTGAAGATAAAGTGTGCAAAATTTCATCATTCTCGGAATAAAACTGTAGATTTGTATAAAAAACAAATGCAAGCCGACACAGACGCTATTCGTTATACACTCACACACTCGCTGCAGTCCCCGGGGCCGCCCGGGCAATACAACAGAGTTTTTCCAAATCAGATGTAGTCCTTCCTCCTGTTTTGAAAGTCAAATTAGCAAAATTTCATCAATATCGGAATAAAACTGTAGATTTGTATATAAACAAATGCAAGCCGACACAGACGCTATTTCTTATACACTCACACACTCGCTGCAGTCCCCGGGGCCGCCCGGGCAACACAACAGAGTTTTTCTAAATCAGATGTAGTCCTTCCTCCTGTTTTGAAAGTCAAATTAGCAAAATTTCATCAATATCGGAATAAAACTGTAGATTTGTATAAAAAACAAATGCAAGCCGACACAGACGCTATTTCTTATACACTCACACACTCGCTGCAGTCCCCGGGGCCGCCCGGGCAATACAACAGAGTTTTTCTAAATCAGATGTAGTCCTTCCTCCTGTTTTGAAAGTCAAATTAGCAAAATTTCATCAATATCGGAATAAAACTGTAGATTTGTATAAAAACAAATGCAAGCCGACACAGACGCTATTTCTTATACACTCACACACTCGCTGCAGTCCCCGGGGCCGCCCGGGCAATACAACACAGTTTTTCTAAATCAGATGTAGTCCTTCCTCCTGTTTTGAAAGTCAAATTAGCAAAATTTCATCAATATCGGAATAAAACTGTAGATTTGTATAAAAAACAAATGCAAGCCGACACAGACGCTATTTCTTATACACTCACACACTCGCTGCAGTCCCCGGGGCCGCCCGGGCAATACAACAGAGTTTTTCTAAATCAGATGTAGTCCTTCCTCCTGTTTTGAAAGTCAAATTAGCAAAATTTCATCAATATCGGAATAAAACTGTAGATTTGTATAAAAACAAATGCAAGCCGACACAGACGCTATTTCTTATACACTCACACACTCGCTGCAGTCCCCGGGGCCGCCCGGGCAATACAACAGAGTTTTTCTAAATCAGATGTAGTCCTTCCTCCTGTTTTGAAAGTCAAATTAGCAAAATTTCATCAATATCGGAATAAAACTGTAGATTTGTATAAAAACCAAATGCAAGCCGACACAGACGCTATTTCTTATACACTCACACACTCGCTGCAGTCCCCGGGGCCGCCCGGGCAATACAACAGAGTTTTTCTAAATCAGATGTAGTCCTTCCTCCTGTTTTGAAAGTCAAATTAGCAAAATTTCATCAATATCGGAATAAAACTGTAGATTTGTATAAAAAACAAATGCAAGCCGACACAGACGCTATTTCTTATACACTCACACACTCGCTGCAGTCCCCGGGGCCGCCCGGGCAATACAACAGAGTTTTTCTAAATCAGATGTAGTCCTTCCTCCTGTTTTGAAAGTCAAATTAGCAAAATTTCATCAATATCGGAATAAAACTGTAGATTTGTATAAAAAACAAATGCAAGCCGACACAGACGCTATTTCTTATACACTCACACACTCGCTGCAGTCCCCGGGGCCGCCCGGGCAATACAACAGAGTTTTTCTAAATCAGATGTAGTCCTTCCTCCTGTTTTGAAAGTCAAATTAGCAAAATTTCATCAATATCGGAATAAAACTGTAGATTTGTATAAAAACAAATGCAAGCCGACACAGACGCTATTTCTTATACACTCACACACTCGCTGCAGTCCCCGGGGCCGCCCGGGCAATACAACAGAGTTTTTTCTAAATCAGATGTAGTCCTTCCTCCTGTTTTGAAAGTCAAATTAGCAAAATTTCATCAATATCGGAATAAAACTGTAGATTTGTATAAAAAACAAATGCAAGCCGACACAGACGCTATTTCTTATACACTCACACACTCGCTGCAGTCCCCGGGGCCGCCCGGGCAATACAACAGAGTTTTTCTAAATCAGATGTAGTCCTTCCTCCTGTTTTGAAAGTCAAATTAGCAAAATTTCATCAATATCGGAATAAAACTGTAGATTTGTATAAAAACAAATGCAAGCCGACACAGACGCTATTTCTTATACACTCACACACTCGCTGCAGTCCCCGGGGCCGCCCGGGCAATACAACAGAGTTTTTCTAAATCAGATGTAGTCCTTCCTCCTGTTTTGAAAGTCAAATTAGCAAAATTTCATCAATATCGGAATAAAACTGTAGATTTGTATAAAAAACAAATGCAAGCCGACACAGACGCTATTTCTTATACACTCACACACTCGCTGCAGTCCCCGGGGCCGCCCGGGCAATACAACAGAGTTTTTCTAAATCAGATGTAGTCCTTCCTCCTGTTTTGAAAGTCAAATTAGCAAAATTTCATCAATATCGGAATAAAACTGTAGATTTGTATAAAAAACAAATGCAAGCCGACACAGACGCTATTTCTTATACACTCACACACTCGCTGCAGTCCCCGGGGCCGCCCGGGCAATACAACAGAGTTTTTCTAAATCAGATGTAGTCCTTCCTCCTGTTTTGAAAGTCAAATTAGCAAAATTTCATCAATATCGGAATAAAACTGTAGATTTGTATAAAAACAAATGCAAGCCGACACAGACGCTATTTCTTATACACTCACACACTCGCTGCAGTCCCCGGGGCCGCCCGGGTAATACAACAGAGTTTTTCTAAATCAGATGTAGTCCTTCCTCCTGTTTTGAAAGTCAAATTAGCAAAATTTCATCAATATCGGAATAAAACTGTAGATTTGTATAAAAACAAATGCAAGCCGACACAGACGCTATTTCTTATACACTCACACACTCGCTGCAGTCCCCGGGGCCGCCCGGGCAATACAACAGAGTTTTTCTAAATCAGATGTAGTCCTTCCTCCTGTTTTGAAAGTCAAATTAGCAAAATTTCATCAATATCGGAATAAAACTGTAGATTTGTATAAAAAACAAATGCAAGCCGACACAGACGCTATTTCTTATACACTCACACACTCGCTGCAGTCCCCGGGGCCGCCCGGGCAATGCAACAGAGTTTTTCTAAATCAGATGTAGTCCTTCCTCCTGTTTTGAAAGTCAAATTAGCAAAATTTCATCAATATCGGAATAAAACTGTAGATTTGTATAAAAAACAAATGCAAGCCGACACAGACGCTATTTCTTATACACTCACACACTCGCTGCAGTCCCCGGGGCCGCCCGGGCAATACAACAGAGTTTTTCTAAATCAGATGTAGTCCTTCCTCCTGTTTTGAAAGTCAAATTAGCAAAATTTCATCAATATCGGAATAAAACTGTAGATTTGTATAAAAAACAAATGCAAACCGACACAGACGCTATTTCTTATACACTCACACACTCGCTGCAGTCCCCGGGGCCGCCCGGGCAATACAACAGAGTTTTTCTAAATCAGATGTAGTCCTTCCTCCTGTTTTGAAAGTCAAATTAGCAAAATTTCATCAATATCGGAATAAAACTGTAGATTTGTATAAAAAACAAATGCAAGCCGACACAGACGCTATTTCTTATACACTCACACACTCGCTGCAGTCCCCGGGGCCGCCCGGGCAATACAACAGAGTTTTTCTAAATCAGATGTAGTCCTTCCTCCTGTTTTGAAAGTCAAATTAGCAAAATTTCATCAATATCGGAATAAAACTGTAGATTTGTATAAAAACAAATGCAAGCCGACACAGACGCTATTTCTTATACACTCACACACTCGCTGCAGTCCCCGGGGCCGCCCGGGCAATACAACAGAGTTTTTCTAAATCAGATGTAGTCCTTCCTCCTGTTTTGAAAGTCAAATTAGCAAAATTTCATCAATATCGGAATAAAACTGTAGATTTGTATAAAAACAAATGCAAGCCGACACAGACGCTATTTCTTATACACTCACACACTCGCTGCAGTCCCCGGGGCCGCCCGGGCAATACAACAGAGTTTTTCTAAATCAGATGTACTCCTTCCTCCTGTTTTGAAAGTCAAATTAGCAAAATTTCATCAATATCGGAATAAAACTGTAGATTTGTATAAAAAACAAATGCAAGCCGACACAGACGCTATTTCTTATACACTCACACACTCGCTGCAGTCCCCGGGGCCGCCCGGGCAATACAACAGAGTTTTTCTAAATCAGATGTAGTCCTTCCTCCTGTTTTGAAAGTCAAATTAGCAAAATTTCATCAATATCGGAATAAAACTGTAGATTTGTATAAAAAACAAATGCAAGCCGACACAGACGCTATTTCTTATACACTCACACACTCGCTGCAGTCCCCGGGGCCGCCCGGGCAATACAACAGAGTTTTTCTAAATCAGATGTAGTCCTTCCTCCTGTTTTGAAAGTCAAATTAGCAAAATTTCATTAATATCGGAATAAAACTGTAGATTTGTATAAAAAACAAATGCAAGCCGACACAGACGCTATTTCTTATACACTCACACACTCGCTGCAGTCCCCGGGGCCGCCCGGGCAATACAACAGAGTTTTTCTAAATCAGATGTAGTCCTTCCTCCTGTTTTGAAAGTCAAATTAGCAAAATTTCATCAATATCGGAATAAAACTGTAGATTTGTATAAAAAACAAATGCAAGCCGACACAGACGCTATTTCTTATACACTCACACACTCGCTGCAGTCCCCGGGGCCGCCCGGGCAATACAACAGAGTTTTTCTAAATCAGATGTAGTCCTTCCTCCTGTTTTGAAAGTCAAATTAGCAAAATTTCATCAATATCGGAATAAAACTGTAGATTTGTATAAAAACAAATGCAAGCCGACACAGACGCTATTTCTTATACACTCACACACTCGCTGCAGTCCCCGGGGCCGCCCGGGCAATACAACAGAGTTTTTCTAAATCAGATGTAGTCCTTCCTCCTGTTTTGAAAGTCAAATTAGCAAAATTTCATCAATATCGGAATAAAACTGTAGATTTGTATAAAAAACAAATGCAAGCCGACACAGACGCTATTTCTTATACACTCACACACTCGCTGCAGTCCCCGGGGCCGCCCGGGCAATACAACAGAGTTTTTCTAAATCAGATGTAGTCCTTCCTCCTGTTTTGAAAGTCAAATTAGCAAAATTTCATCAATATCGGAATAAAACTGTAGATTTGTATAAAAACAAATGCAAGCCGGCACAGACGCTATTTCTTATACACTCACACACTCGCTGCAGTCCCCGGGGCCGCCCGGGCAATACAACAGAGTTTTTCTAAATCAGATGTAGTCCTTCCTCCTGTTTTGAAAGTCAAATTAGCAAAATTTCATCAATATCGGAATAAAACTGTAGATTTGTATAAAAACAAATGCAAGCCGACACAGACGCTATTTCTTATACACTCACACACTCGCTGCAGTCCCCGGGGCCGCCCGGGCAATACAACAGAGTTTTTCTAAATCAGATGTAGTCCTTCCTCCTGTTTTGAAAGTCAAATTAGCAAAATTTCATCAATATCGGAATAAAACTGTAGATTTGTATAAAAAACAAATGCAAGCCGACACAGACGCTATTTCTTATACACTCACACACTCGCTGCAGTCCCCGGGGCCGCCCGGGCAATGCAACAGAGTTTTTCTAAATCAGATGTAGTCCTTCCTCCTGTTTTGAAAGTCAAATTAGCAAAATTTCATCAATATCGGAATAAAACTGTAGATTTGTATAAAAAACAAATGCAAGCCGACACAGACGCTATTTCTTATACACTCACACACTCGCTGCAGTCCCCGGGGCCGCCCGGGCAATACAACAGAGTTTTTCTAAATCAGATGTAGTCCTTCCTCCTGTTTTGAAAGTCAAATTAGCAAAATTTCATCAATATCGGAATAAAACTGTAGATTTGTATAAAAAACAAATGCAAACCGACACAGACGCTATTTCTTATACACTCACACACTCGCTGCAGTCCCCGGGGCCGCCCGGGCAATACAACAGAGTTTTTCTAAATCAGATGTAGTCCTTCCTCCTGTTTTGAAAGTCAAATTAGCAAAATTTCATCAATATCGGAATAAAACTGTAGATTTGTATAAAAAACAAATGCAAGCCGACACAGACGCTATT
Source organism: Hesperophylax consimilis (assembly GCF_061612785.1). NCBI lineage: Eukaryota > Metazoa > Arthropoda > Insecta > Trichoptera > Limnephilidae > Hesperophylax > Hesperophylax consimilis. The sequence goes on along the minus strand of NC_142855.1, from coordinate 18,530,734 downwards.
TCTTATACACTCACACACTCGCTGCAGTCCCCGGGGCCGCCCGGGCAATACAACAGAGTTTTTCTAAATCAGATGTAGTCCTTCCTCCTGTTTTGAAAGTCAAATTAGCAAAATTTCATCAATATCGGAATAAAACTGTAGATTTGTATAAAAACAAATGCAAGCCGACACAGACGCTATTTCTTATACACTCACACACTCGCTGCAGTCCCCGGGGCCGCCCGGGCAATACAACAGAGTTTTTCTAAATCAGATGTAGTCCTTCCTCCTGTTTTGAAAGTCAAATTAGCAAAATTTCATCAATATCGGAATAAAACTGTAGATTTGTATAAAAACAAATGCAAGCCGACACAGACGCTATTTCTTATACACTCACACACTCGCTGCAGTCCCCGGGGCCGCCCGGGCAATACAACAGAGTTTTTCTAAATCAGATGTAGTCCTTCCTCCTGTTTTGAAAGTCAAATTAGCAAAATTTCATCAATATCGGAATAAAACTGTAGATTTGTATAAAAAACAAATGCAAGCCGACACAGACGCTATTTCTTATACACTCACACACTCGCTGCAGTCCCCGGGGCCGCCCGGGCAATACAACAGAGTTTTTCTAAATCAGATGTAGTCCTTCCTCCTGTTTTGAAAGTCAAATTAGCAAAATTTCATCAATATCGGAATAAAACTGTAGATTTGTATAAAAAACAAATGCAAGCCGACACAGACGCTATTTCTTATACACTCACACACTCGCTGCAGTCCCCGGGGCCGCCCGGGCAATGCAACAGAGTTTTTCTAAATCAGATGTAGTCCTTCCTCCTGTTTTGAAAGTCAAATTAGCAAAATTTCATCAATATCGGAATAAAACTGTAGATTTGTATAAAAAACAAATGCAAGCCGACACAGACGCTATTTCTTATACACTCACACACTCGCTGCAGTCCCCGGGGCCGCCCGGGCAATACAACAGAGTTTTTCTAAATCAGATGTAGTCCTTCCTCCTGTTTTGAAAGTCAAATTAGCAAAATTTCATCAATATCGGAATAAAACTGTAGATTTGTATAAAAAACAAATGCAAACCGACACAGACGCTATTTCTTATACACTCACACACTCGCTGCAGTCCCCGGGGCCGCCCGGGCAATACAACAGAGTTTTTCTAAATCAGATGTAGTCCTTCCTCCTGTTTTGAAAGTCAAATTAGCAAAATTTCATCAATATCGGAATAAAACTGTAGATTTGTATAAAAAACAAATGCAAGCCGACACAGACGCTATTTCTTATACACTCACACACTCGCTGCAGTCCCCGGGGCCGCCCGGGCAATACAACAGAGTTTTTCTAAATCAGATGTAGTCCTTCCTCCTGTTTTGAAAGTCAAATTAGCAAAATTTCATCAATATCGGAATAAAACTGTAGATTTGTATAAAAACAAATGCAAGCCGACACAGACGCTATTTCTTATACACTCACACACTCGCTGCAGTCCCCGGGGCCGCCCGGGCAATACAACAGAGTTTTTCTAAATCAGATGTAGTCCTTCCTCCTGTTTTGAAAGTCAAATTAGCAAAATTTCATCAATATCGGAATAAAACTGTAGATTTGTATAAAAACAAATGCAAGCCGACACAGACGCTATTTCTTATACACTCACACACTCGCTGCAGTCCCCGGGGCCGCCCGGGCAATACAACAGAGTTTTTCTAAATCAGATGTAGTCCTTCCTCCTGTTTTGAAAGTCAAATTAGCAAAATTTCATCAATATCGGAATAAAACTGTAGATTTGTATAAAAACAAATGCAAGCCGACACAGACGCTATTTCTTATACACTCACACACTCGCTGCAGTCCCCGGGGCCGCCCGGGCAATACAACAGAGTTTTTCTAAATCAGATGTAGTCCTTCCTCCTGTTTTGAAAGTCAAATTAGCAAAATTTCATCAATATCGGAATAAAACTGTAGATTTGTATAAAAACAAATGCAAGCCGACACAGACGCTATTTCTTATACACTCACACACTCGCTGCAGTCCCCGGGGCCGCCCGGGCAATACAACAGAGTTTTTCTAAATCAGATGTAGTCCTTCCTCCTGTTTTGAAAGTCAAATTAGCAAAATTTCATCAATATCGGAATAAAACTGTAGATTTGTGTAAAAAACAAATGCAAGCCGACACAGACGCTATTTCTTATACACTCACACACTCGCTGCAGTCCCCGGGGCCGCCCGGGCAATACAACAGAGTTTTTCTAAATCAGATGTAGTCCTTCCTCCTGTTTTGAAAGTCAAATTAGCAAAATTTCATCAATATCGGAATAAAACTGTAGATTTGTATAAAAACAAATGCAAGCCGACACAGACGCTATTTCTTATACACTCACACACTCGCTGCAGTCCCCGGGGCCGCCCGGGCAATACAACAGAGTTTTTCTAAATCAGATGTAGTCCTTCCTCCTGTTTTGAAAGTCAAATTAGCAAAATTTCATCAATATCGGAATAAAACTTTAGATTTGTATAAAAAACAAATGCAAGCCGACACAGACGCTATTTCTTATACACTCACACACTCGCTGCAGTCCCCGGGGCCGCCCGGGCAATACAACAGAGTTTTTCTAAATCAGATGTAGTCCTTCCTCCTGTTTTGAAAGTCAAATTAGCAAAATTTCATCAATATCGGAATAAAACTGTAGATTTGTATAAAAAACAAATGCAAGCCGACACAGACGCTATTTCTTATACACTCACACACTCGCTGCAGTCCCCGGGGCCGCCCGGGCAATACAACAGAGTTTTTCTAAATCAGATGTAGTCCTTCCTCCTGTTTTGAAAGTCAAATTTCATCAATATCGGAATAAAACTGTAGATTTGTATAAAAACAAATGCAAGCCGACACAGACGCTATTTCTTATACACTCACACACTCGCTGCAGTCCCCGGGGCCGCCCGGGCAATACAACAGAGTTTTTCTAAATCAGATGTAGTCCTTCCTCCTGTTTTGAAAGTCAAATTAGCAAAATTTCATCAATATCGGAATAAAACTGTAGATTTGTATAAAAACAAATGCAAGCCGACACAGACGCTATTTCTTATACACTCACACACTCGCTGCAGTCCCCGGGGCCGCCCGGGCAATACAACAGAGTTTTTCTAAATCAGATGTAGTCCTTCCTCCTGTTTTGAAAGTCAAATTAGCAAAATTTCATCAATATCGGAATAAAACTGTAGATTTGTATAAAAACAAATGCAAGCCGACACAGACGCTATTTCTTATACACTCACACACTCGCTGCAGTCCCCGGGGCCGCCCGGGCAATACAACAGAGTTTTTCTAAATCAGATGTAGTCCTTCCTCCTGTTTTGAAAGTCAAATTAGCAAAATTTCATCAATATCGGAATAAAACTGTAGATTTGTATAAAAACAAATGCAAGCCGACACAGACGCTATTTCTTATACACTCACACACTCGCTGCAGTCCCCGGGGCCGCCCGGGCAATACAACAGAGTTTTTCTAAATCAGATGTAGTCCTTCCTCCTGTTTTGAAAGTCAAATTAGCAAAATTTCATCAATATCGGAATAAAACTGTAGATTTGTATAAAAACAAATGCAAGCCGACACAGACGCTATTTCTTATACACTCACACACTCGCTGCAGTCCCCGGGGCCGCCCGGGCAATACAACAGAGTTTTTCTAAATCAGATGTAGTCCTTCCTCCTGTTTTGAAAGTCAAATTAGCAAAATTTCATCAATATCGGAATAAAACTGTAGATTTGTATAAAAAACAAATGCAAGCCGACACAGACGCTATTTCTTATACACTCACACACTCGCTGCAGTCCCCGGGGCCGCCCGGGCAATACAACAGAGTTTTTCTAAATCAGATGTAGTCCTTCCTCCTGTTTTGAAAGTCAAATTAGCAAAATTTCATCAATATCGGAATAAAACTGTAGATTTGTATAAAAACAAATGCAAGCCGACACAGACGCTATTTCTTATACACTCACACACTCGCTGCAGTCCCCGGGGCCGCCCGGGCAATACAACAGAGTTTTTCTAAATCAGATGTAGTCCTTCCTCCTGTTTTGAAAGTCAAATTAGCAAAATTTCATCAATATCGGAATAAAACTGAAGATTTGTATAAGAATCAAATCCACCCAGCACGTTCGCCACAAACTCTCGTCTTTATATACACACTAGCTGTACCATCGCCATGCGTTGCTGTGGCTCAGTCAGTCTGTGCAAATAGAGAAATAATAGCGCATGTTGCTTATACGTCAAACAGATGGCGTTATTTAAAAAAAAAACAATATTTTTGCTGTCCTAGTTGACATCTATATAATATAGACATATAAAAAAACACGCGTATTTGAATGCAATGTTGTGTTAAAATTTCAAAGCAATCCTTGAAGATTTAAGATTTTGAACAAACAAACACTTATGTTATGTACTTGAAATCTAAACAATATAACACATTCAAATAAATTAATAACTTCCACATCATTATTACATTTCAAAATACCCCCACAAAATATAAAATCTATTGTCACAATTATTTTATCAGTAAATCGGTTTAACCGGTAATAAATCATTTTGAATTGGCAGGGGGTAAAATAGAATCATATAAATAAGTCGTCTTAACGTGGTTATAACCACAGTTTAAAATGGCTTTGAAAGCCGAAACAGCTGTAACAATAACAGAAACCAAAAAATTCTTACGGAACTTAACAATTGTATTATTAAATTTGATTTTAATTAAATTAAAAAATAAATAAATGGAGTTCTGCGAATTAAATACAAAAACAATAAATAAATAGATTTTTTTTTTAAATGCAAGAAATGATGAAAGTTAATAACGAGCAAATATTAGATAAATAAGTTACTTCACTTTACCCTCGGATACCTTCGTTTTGTACAAATCCAGTCTCTTCTGCGAAATAAAATGATTAATTTATTCGTTTAACATAATTGATGAAACGATGCAACACTTATGACAGTAACAACCGTGTTATTTTTAACATTAAGCATAAAATTACCTGTTTTCATTTTTTTATAACACAAGAGGCCCAATTGCTCCCAACTGTCTAGGTCAATGGTACTACAGCAACCCGTTAATTAACAGGTTTTTTACATTTAGGTTGCGAATTAAGAGGAAGCGACAAGCCAAAAATGAGTATATTCTTGGTATACCTTATATTGTAGGTAATAGGCATTAAAATCGCTTGACAAACGTATTCTAGAAACATTCTATTTCAAGCACAATTTTTTTTTTTTTTTTTTTTTTAAATAATTTTATAAGAAAGCAAAAAAGTTAATCAATGAAACTGTCACAGATAATCTTTCCTATAATACTGTATTTTTTAAGTTGTTTCCTTTACGCGTTCATACATTTCCATTGAAAATTTTTTTTTTAGTAGTTTGCATTTATATTTTTTAATGAGTAATTTATTATTTTATTTGTATTCTACTCAAGCGAAACGATAGGAAAACCTTCAATTTATCTAAAGCATATTTTTTTTGTATTCATAATGTACACCGATTAGTTATAAAGATTAATCAAAATAGTGATTTATCATTAAGCTTCGCCATAAATTATGTTGCTGTACTATTCTCTGTAAATTAATATGTGAATGGCACACGTTGTGCCGTATATGTGAAATAAATAAATAACAGGTTTCCTGATAAATTTTTAGTAAATTACTAATATATTATCATGTCAAATCACGTGTTCCTAAACATCTGAATATTTTTGCATTACAACGAAAATTATTTGTATCATCGTGATATATTTTTTATTTTATTTTATAAATATAAAAAAAAAACAATTTTGATGACTTTCTCAACCACCATACTAGGCTCAAGCCCGTATTATGGTAGTCGTACGTGATTTATGTAAGAATAACAAGAATAAAACACAGCAAAAAAGGAAATTGTCATGGAAAACAAAAACTAAAAAATGCACATCTTTAAAGAAACCATATTAGAAATAGAAATAATGATTTTTTTTAAACAGTGTTAGGAACTCATGCATTCTTTGAAGAAGTCTATTCCCCTTTCAAATGGCCAATGTTGAACACGGATTGTAAAAAGGGATATGGAATTGATTGAATTTATTGTTTTACATTAAAAATACATAAAATTTCAAAGATACATGACATAAAAAATGGTGAAAAGATAGTTAGTAGATGTGGTATCTTTACACAACAATGTTGGTGAATTCATTCATTAGCAGATGTGGTATGTTTACACAACAAAGTTGGTGAATTCATTCATTAGCAGATGTGGTATTTTTACACAACAATGTTGGTGAATTCATTCATTAGCAGATGTGGTATTTTCACACAACAAAGTTGGTGAGTTCATTCATTAGCAGATGTGGTATTTTTACACAAGAATGTTGTTGAATTCATTCATTAGCAGATGTGGTATTTTCACACAACAAAGTTGGTGAATTCATTCATTAGCAGATGTGGTATTTTTACACAACAATGTTGGTTAATTCACTCATTAGCAGATGTGGTATTTTTACACAACAAAGTTGGTGAATTCATTCATCAGCAGATGTGGTATTTTACACAACAAAGTTGGTGAATTCATTCAATAGCAGATGTGGTATTTTTACACAACAAAGTTGGTGAATTCATTCAATAGCAGATGTGGTATTTTTACACAACAAAGTTGGTGAATTCATTCATCAGCAGATGTGGTATTTTACTCAACAAAGTTGGTGAATTCATTCAATAGCAGCAGATGTGGTATTTTCACACAACAATGTTGGTGAATTCATTCATCAGCAGATGTGGTATTTTACTCAACAAAGTTGGTGAATTCATTCAATAGCAGCAGATGTGGTATTTTCACACAACAATGTTGGTGAATTCTTTCATTAGCGGATGTGGTATTTTCACATAACAAAGTTGGTGAATTCATTCATTAGCAGATATGTGATGAAAATATTGAGATTTTTGCAGTCGAACTGACACATCCATAACATACGTTTATCGGTTTATATTTAGAACTAACTTCCACCATTCAATTCTGTATACCACATTGTTACGATTAAAAAACTACATTATATCGATTTTTATTCGACTTATTCCAGTGCAGAGATAATGCGATAAGTCTTCCTCGGGCGTCCCCGACTTCTTCTACAAACCACGCTCTAAACACTCCTGACACTAATAAGAACAAACTTTGAAATTTTTTACTAAATCGGTCCAATAGGTTTTCAGCCAGCAAACAAAGAAACATCCATTTTTATGTAAATGTATTTAATAATATATTTTAGTATTGGTATTATTATTCTAGAAATTCGCGGAATGTAATAGAACAGTTTTAAATATTTAATTTGTTATTTGACCTTGGGAAAAATAAAGCAAAAGCTTGTTCTTGGCAACCAGAAATGATTTTGTTTTAAATCCTTTTTTTATTCGCACAAATGTAGAATGTTCAATAGTGTGTACAGAGTTTGGAAACTTGTGATATAAACATCTAAACGATTGGGGGACTCCTGAGGAAGAAACGACACTATCATGTGAATCAAATTCTTGAGACAGGTCATGTCAAGAGTCAAGAGTCAGAATTGATATGGAATAGTCGAATATTGTCAGGTTATTCGAAACCATACGTTTATATAACTTTTAAAATTGAAATCAGGACCAGATAACTCTCACATTGTTGTGACGCGATGGGATGATGTCAGTGCCAAACCGTAACGTTCAGATCTGGTGGTTTCCTAATCATTATCATACGATTGTCCACAAATAATACCATAATATTTATTGTTATTTCGGCTACTGGCACTATACCTAGCACCTTTTATAGATATGCTCATGTAAATCAAAAGAACTTCATGTGCGAAAATCACAATTTTGAGTTAAAAATGCAAAAATATTAATGAATTCACCAAATTTGTTGTATAAAAATAGCACATCTGCTAGCAAATGAATTCACCAACTTTGTTTTGTAAAAATACCACATTTTCTTATGAGTGAATTAACCAACATTGTTGTGTAAAAAGAACACATTTGCTAATGAATGAATTCACCAACATTGTTGTGTAAAAATACCACATCTGCTAATGAATGAATTCACCAACGTTGTGTAAATATATCACATCTGCTAATGAATGAATTCACCAACTTTGTTGTACAAAAATACCGCATCTGCTAATGAACGAATTCACCAACTTTGTTGTGTAAACATATCACATCTGCTAATGAATGAATTCACCAAGTTTATTGTGTAAAAAGACGACATCTGCCAATGAATGGATTCACTAACTTTGTTGTGTAAAAATACAACATCTGCTAATTAATTAATTTACAACTTCGTTGTGTAAAAATACCACATCTACTTATTATTTTACACTCGACCTTTCGTCAGGGCAATGGAAAGTTAATATTTAAATATACGATAGCAAATTTAGAAGTTTGTACGATGAATTACCGGACGTTGTGTTCGCGAAAGGACGAGATCGTGCGCAATGGCATCGTGGGAACAAGTTATTATTTATATCGGTATTGAAAATACATAAATATATATTTTTGCAGACATAATTATGGTTGTCCGCTGTACCACGATAAATTATAAGACTTTGGATTAGTTAACCGAGTAGAAACATTACGGATACCTTTTTTATTAATTGAATTTTAGCCATTTGTACATTACTTGGCGTTGCTGGGAGTTATCCTCAGGAGATAGACATATACTATTACAGATTTTTTTGTAGACCTTTTTAAGGTATACAATTCCGTAGTACATTATTTTGATGTATCTCATAAGATTTAGCCAGCATTACCAATGTAAGCGCCCGAAAATATATATTTTTATGACTTGATTACAAAACATCGACTTTTCTCCACTTTTTATAAATATAATATACATGCTTTATATGTATAAACCTTCCGAAAGAAATTCTCTAAATGATAGTAAAAACTTTATCAATATCCGTGGCGTAGTTTAGAAGAACTAAGCGCACAAACAGACAGATGCAAAAAGTGACTTTATTAAATACCATTTAGTTAGAGATTACTTGTATGCATTATTACAATTTTTTGTTAATTATTGAAGATAATATAAGCTATTTTTAAAAGAAAATTTGAAACAGAAAAATATACGGTCTCATATGGGACTTGAACCCAGGTCCTTCGCTGCTTCACCAACTGCTCTAATGGGACCCAGCTCGGAGAAAACTTACTGTTATAAAATATTGATTATTTATACAAAATTTTGGTATAATTTTTCGCATTACTGTTAAACCTGACTGTAGGCTTATCAAATGAATTGACATATTTCCTGATAAAATATCAGTAAAACGCGAATTTGTTACGAAGATGGCAGAACACGTGTTCATAAAAATTCGAATATTGTGTCATTTCGTCATTATGTTCTTCAGGAAATGGACATACGTTTTCCGATATATTCTAAATCGACTAATATGTTATCAGGAAACAATTTCAATAAACCAGACATACTCATTTTTATATTTAACTGTATCATACTTCGAATAAGTAGTATAATGTTAATTAAATTAATGCACAGTTATAGAAAAGGTACAACATGAGCATCTCCTGTCCCCATCCCATCTTCCTCTGCCTCTTGCCCTTTCCTATTCCTTCTTCCTTCTAATATATTTATATGATTTTTTTTTGCTTTTTTGTTAATTTCATTTTCAGTTAATGGTTATAACCAATTACAATTTTGTATTATATCATATTAACCAACATTAGCAGAAGAAACTATTTTGGCTTACCTCATATTTAACCTCTTGTATAACTCGCCTGTATAAAATTGCTGTTTGTTTCTTACAATATATAAAAAATAAAAATAAAAAAAAACATCAACATTTTTTAATTATTTACTACAATAATTTTTATTAAAATGCCTTCTACAATCCTGTATTGTATTGCTTTGAACAGTCAACTATTTTGTTTAATGCTTTTGTCCTTTTTTGGTATCCTTGTTGTTTATAATTTTCAACAAAAAGTATTTTGATAATAGGTTTTTTATTATTTCATGTATAAATATCATCGTTTTCAAGTTCAGCATCTGTTTCACTGTTTGACATTTTAGTTACTTTCGAAAATCTATTTAGCCTAAGATACGCTATCTACATCAGTATTGCCGATTTATTAAAATCCTGTTAAAAATGGGACTGCAGGCCGTTTTATAATATTTTTTTAAGTACACTATATCAGAACACGTGTTTATGCACCTGCGTTTGTCTTGATATTATATAATGACGAAATACGAAAATATTCAAAGTTTTATGAACACGTCCCAATTTAAATATGATTTAAGATTTTCACGGCCAAAAGTATTTTTGTTATTTGTTTTTGGGGTGTTATGCCGTGTTGCGCTAACTCCTTCTTTAGCCAACGTTTTGGACAGCATTGCAGTGTCCATCATCAGGGCAGATGTGTTATTTTATATAAAATATAACAAAAATATCACACGGTATAACATCCCAAAAACAAATAACAAAAAACGTCCCAATTTATTTGTTAAAGGCTGGTAATCCCGTTTTTAACCATGTTACGAATAATTTACTTTTTTTTTTAAATTCGTTTTTTCATGTGAATACCGCACAAGAGTCCCAACTGCTCTCAACCATCTGGAGTCAGTGAGACTATGGCATCCCCAATTGGGGTATGTTGTGAGGCTGAAGGTAGTGGGGAGGGGAAGGAGATGGGGAAGAGGTAGTTGTAAGAGTACCTGGATATTCAGATGTGGTCACCAAACACAGCTAAATCAACGTTTCAATTTTGAATGTCGGTTTTACACCAGGGCGATACTGAGAGTATCTTCCACTCTGGAACGTGCCACCAGGATACTATATATTATTTTTAATTAATAAATTGTGAAATAACACAAATAAATCAAATAAAATTTACTTGCGCACGCCGGGACCTCCGGCTTGCTAGTCGAGAGCCTTACCTGTAAATGGTACAAGTAAATTTGCAATGTGTTTATCAATTAGTTAACTCCATGCAGTTAACGAGATGAGATGTGAGAGCGAGATCATACTAAAACATTGGCTTTTATACAACTGTAAGCTATCTGTCTCGCTCTAAGTAAAGTAATGCAAATAAAAAATAAATAAAAATATATTTTTATTTTTTTAACATTAACTTTGTGGCGTACAGTAGTGAATGGCGCAAGAAGTCGGAGATGCCTGAGAAACACATAAGCAATAGCGAAGCATTCCAGGATACACTAGTAAAATAAATAAATAACAATGTTACAAACCCGTTGACCACAAGTGACGTAGATACAGAAGGAGAAAGTTGATAAAATTGAAATAACAGATCGTTCAGACCTAGTCAATTAACACACCGCTAAACCTTGCGTCAACAAACGCACAATAAAAAGCACAGATTTCATACAACGATGATAATGAGCCACTTCAATGATTTTTTAATTTATTTTTTAACCAGTGAAGGAATTCAGTGGAATTTTTTTTAATCACTTGTGACCTCGCATTTATATACTTTCCTTCAACATTTTTTAGTTTTTAAGCTCATAAAACTATATATATGTTATTTTGATAATCTTCACACATTTTCAAAACTCATCTGGTTCTGTTATTTATTATCACAGGGTTTATTTAAATGCTTATCAGGCTAATTTGTTCCGTTTTTGGAACAAACAATTATTATCCGTAGAACAGAACAGCTCATTTGGTCTCATGTAAATCGTTGTCTCCCTTACCCCTATCGTTAGAAATATGAACTAAACGGTTTTAGAAAGAGAAAACATACAGCTTTATATTGTAATGTAGAAGTTAACCACATTATTATTAAAATGAACACTTCGATGAAACCAAAGGTTCCGACCGCAATTTGAAAAAAACTTATGAAACTTTGTGAATTCTTTATCATTTTTTTAATGTACCGTGGTGGCTGTGATGTTTATAATACGTCTAATAAAATATGTTTTTTTTTCGTTATAAGTAATTTTATGTCAGTGTTTAGACGGAAAAACGTTAGGTGAGCCATTCCAAAAAGTAAAAAAAAAAGATTATTTAAATTTTCTTTTTCAAATAGTTTATTTGTAGTATAAAATGCGAGAACTTATTTTATCACATTTCAAAAACAGTTTTTAGTTTTCGGGTACTTTAAAAAATATCCCATCTTTAAGACTTTAATAAATATAATGGTCAATAGAACTGACATGACAGCGTCTTTAAGAAATAAAACGGTTAATAGAACGGACAGCGTCTTTAAGAAATATAACGGTTAATAGAACGGACAGCGTCTTTAAGAAATATAACGGTCAATAGAATGGACAGCGTCTTTAAGAAATATAACGGTGAATGGAACGGACAGCGTCTTTAAGAAATATAACGGTCAATAGAACGGACAGCGTCTTTAAGAAATATAACGGCGAATAGAACGGACAGCGTCTTTAAGAAATATAACGGTCAATAGAACGGACAGCGTCTTTAAGAAATATAACGGTCAATAGAACGGACAGCGTCTTTAAGAAATATAACGGTCAATAGAACGGACAGCGTCTTTAAGAAATATAACGGTCAATAGAACGGACAGCGTCTTTAAACCTACGGATTCCCAGCGTTTCCCGGACTTTACATAGAGTTTATAGAAATAAAACTTAAATAATGACCTTTCTCTCGTTTTGAAGGTCAAGTGTGCAAAATTTCATCAATCTCGTAATAAAACTGTAGATAAACGAACGATGCCCGCCCACCTAAGACACAGACAATCTCCTTTGTTTATACACGGTGCACCAAAAAAGACGTAGGGTCGTGCTATTTTCAGTGGTTACCATGGTTTGGTGCGGACATGGCCTTTCTTATGTCGCCACCCAGCGCGTCTTCCAGCTGCAATTAGCGACCCCTTCCTGTAGGGCTAAAGGAAAATGTTTTTAACCATCGACCTCACACCTTGTAAGAACTCAAGGACCAAATTCGGAAGGAAATCGCCTTCATCAACGTACCGCTATTGAGTGTCATTATCTTTCTGATGTTATCTCCAATCACAACAACAACGAAAAAATCAAAGCAAAATCAAAAAACAAAATAAATAAAAAATATTGAGAACAAAATAAAAAAAAAACCACTAAAAAAAGTCAAAAACGAAATAAAATCGAAACTAGATAGTCCACCGTGCAAGATGGAAAAATATAACACTAGTAAAATTACAATACATTGGTAAAATAAGTTGGGAAGATAAAGAGAGCTATGTAGTTTGTACAGTTAAATTATATTAAATTTGATGTTCTTCTTTCTGAAATAAACTGGGAAATGACTTGTTTATGGGTTTTCCAATAAGAGGTGTTATTTTGATATTCAATCGTAAAAGATCAATGGTTTCGTTGCTTGTGTGGCACGTAACACCTCTTGTTGAAATTAAACGTTGTCCAGATTAATACCATTCAATTCCGGCAATAAAAAATCATTAATCATCTCTCGATAGCGATCCATTCACCGTAACTGTTGCTCCAGCCTCATTTTCGAAAAAGTAAGGTCCAATGACTCTGCCGGACCATAAACCGCACCAAACAGTCACACGTTGAGGATAGAGCGGCTTTTCAACAATCACTCTTGGGTTTTCCGAGCCCCAGATGCGACAATTTTGCTTGTTGACGAAGCCACCGAGGTGGAAATGGGCCTCATCACTCAAGATCATTTGCATTTGATTCACTCAAGTGAATTTTAATAATTTCAATGGGTTGTTGAAGCGTTTATCGTTCCATTTTTATCAATAACGTAGTTTTTACTTGTCAAATGTAAAAAAATGACAGTTTCAAAATTAACATCTACCGAAATAGCGGGCTATTCAAAATAACACCTCTTATTGGAAAACCCTGTATTTGGTGATGATTTGTTGAATATATCATCTTTATATTCATTACACAAATTTAGTATACGGCGAACGGGGGTATAGAATTGTGATTCTGTGTTGGAGTTATCACAATAGAACGGTAGATAATAACTCGATGTTGGTTTGAATGGTAAATGTAAAGAAAACAAGTAGGATAAATAGGATAATAATCAAATATTTAGGTAAATAATATATACTTGAAAAACATATTGAATAATATTATTAAATTCACATAATTTAACAATAATTTATGAATTGATTTATATTTAAGACACTCAAAACTCTATATGGATTAGATTATTATTTTACTAAGAGAGATTATACTACATAGCGGTCTATATGTGGTGCAACAAATTGTTTTAAAAATTGGTCAACTTAGGGCGATGCACTACGTCGTGTAATATTTTAAATCTAGCCGCTATCAATAACAGCCCTTACGTAGATAGCGATAAGGTTTAAATTCCCGCTTAACACCATCCGCCTTTTTTGATTTATGCAAGAAAAAAACATGGCCAAAAAGTGCATTTTATTTTATTTTGTGGATGTTCAGGCTTAAATATAAAAAAATTTTCCGATCATTTTATAAATAACTTCATTTGCCACATTATGCAATAAAATCATAACCGAAAATGGGTTTGTAAGTAGGAGATTTTGAACTTTAAAGCAGTTTTCATAGGCCTAATACATTATTTTTTTCTGGGCTTATAAAAAGACTTATGTAAAAAACACTCGATTATTTCAAAGGCCAAGATGTATTCTACTCGCAGTATTTAATTAAAGCATCTGAAACATTTCTAGGCGACCAAATTTTCAAACCAAAAACACATGATTTTGAATTTATTCAAATTAATATTGATTTTGGCCAAGAGTTTCATTTTAAAAATCAATTTGAAAGATCTGTTCACAAATAATTTGTCTGCTATTAGGAAATGTGTGCAACTAGCCCATTTGGTGAACTGGCGAGATGTGCAAGAAATGCAAATAAAATATTATACAATCGCCTACAGGATGTAAACAAAGTGATATACCAATAACAGTGTTTTTAATACCATACTAGAGTACCAACTACTATCCCCAAATGGGGTTATTTTGTTAGGTTGAAAATGGTGGAAACAAATAAGGAAATAGCCTTAATAATATATGTGTTTTAAATTTTACATAATGATTAAACACAGTACAATTTAAGTGTACAATTGTGTAAAATTTAAGTTGATAAAGGATTGTTTAAGACAGATACGGTTATTCTGGTTAAGGCGAAGCTTAACGCTAAATCACTATTTTGATTAATCTTTATAACGAATTGGTGTACATTATGAATACAAAAAAATATAATTTAGATAAATTGAAGGTTTTCCTATCGTTTCGCTTGAGTAGAATACAAATAAAAAATAAATAACTCAATAAAACATATTTTTCAATGGAAATGTATGAACGCGTAAAGGAAACAACTTAAAAAATACAGTATTATAGCTAAGATTATCTGTAACAGTTTTACTTTTTTTATTTTATTTTATTTTTTTTATGTGACACCTCACAAGAGTGTCCCTGCCTGTGCAGTGCACAGACAGGGGAACTAAGTCACCACCCGGTTGGGCGGCGTTGTGAGGTGGAGTAAGGTAGGGGCTGTAGGAAGGGATTTGTTAATGCGGGCCTTGAAGAGGCTCGGATTATAGGAGGGAGGAAAAACAGATGCCGGTAGCTCGTTCCACATACGAGCCGACTTACAAAAAACGAGTCGTAAAAACGGCCCGTTCTCATGAAGCCAACGTCAACCGTGAACGGGTGTTCAGTTCGTGTCCGTCGAGTTTCGCGCACGTGCACCGGTGCATCAGGAATCAATGCTGCTAGCTCCTTGGAGCAGGCTCCATTGAAATACCTGTAGAACAGACACAGCATGCCTACATTGCGTCTATGCATTAGAGAAGGCAATCGGTCTGTTAACAACGGATTGTCAATCAGACGGATCGCTCTCCTTTGCACAGATTCAAGCAGGTTTATCAAGTATTTTGGGGCACCAGCCCAAAGGTGGCTCCCAAATTCAATAGATGGGCGGACTTGAGACTTGTACATGGTCAGCAGCTAGTCACTGTTGAAGAATCTCCTAGCCCTGTACAAGACGCCCAACTTTTTGGAGGCCTGATTTACTCGGGCTTCTATGGATCCCCGATACTTGAGCTGGTCTGATATAGTAACTCCAAGCATTTCAATGGAGTCTTTATTGGGGAGAGTGCTCCCATCAAATTGCACCAGACAGTCATTGATCTCCCTCTTTGCCGAAATCAGACACGCTTGGGTTTTTGAGACGTTGAAACTGACCAAGTTGGCCTTACCCCAGGCACGAACCATCTCTAGGTGGTGGTCAATTTTTTGCTTCAAAACTTCCCGAGCTGTTCGGACATCATAGGTGGAAGGGGGCCTGTCAAAAAGATAACCCTCGTGAACGGTGCTGTCATCAGCGTAGCAGTGAATTGGTGCACATTCAACGAGATCGTTGATGTGCAATAAAAACAGCGTCGGAGACAGCACAGATCCTTGTGGCACCCCCGCCTTGATTGGTGCGGTGAGGAAGAAGAGCCGTCAACCACGGTTTGAATTGTTCTTCCCTTCAGAAAGTCCGCAATCCAACTATGCAGGGTTGGGTGGATCCCATACGATGGTAACTTCCCGATAAGCGCCCGGTGCCAGACTCTGTCAAAGGCTTTGGAGATATCCAACCCAACGGTTTGGGTTTCACCAAAACGTTCCATGTACCGCCCCCAAATATGCGTTACATATCCGAGTAGATCGCCACACGATCGGTTTCGACGAAATCCATATTGCCGATCGCTTAGGATATTGTTATTCTCGAGATGTGTGAGCAATTTGTTGTTAACCACCCTTTCTAATACTTTCGAGAGTATGGAAGTGATGGCTATGGGGCGGTAGTTAGAAGGGTCGGAACGGTCCCCCTTTTTTGGGATTGGGTGGACGATTGCCTTTTTCCAAAGATCTGGCACCTTTCCACCTTTGAGAGAGAGCCTAAATAATTTCGCGAGCACTGGAGTCATTTCTGCAGAACACCTCTTGAGGACCAAGGCAGGTATTCCGTCCGGCCCACTGGCTTTGTCGACTTTCAGCTCGTTCAAGACTCGACTTTACTTGATTCAATTTTTTTGCTTTCTTATAAAATTATTTACAAATTAAATAAAAATCAGTTTTTTGCTTGAAATCGAACGTTTCTAGACTTGTCAGGCGATTTTAATGCCTATTACCTACAGTATAAGGTATACCAAGAATATACACATTTTTGGCTTGTAGCTTCCTCTTAAGGTTATATTAAGTTGAACAACCTAACCTAACCTAACCTAAAAAAAGATATTTTTTGGTTTTGCTTAGGTTAGGTAATGTTTAAACACATTTAAGTACGGTCAAATTAAGTTATGATTAATAATTAATATTAAATTATGTTAGATTAAGATTGATTAAGTTGAGCTAGACTCCGCTAGGTTACTAATACTGTTATACCACTAATTTAACGAGAAATGCTGAAGATTAAACATTATTTATTATTTATTACGTAGGTATGTTAAATATTTCATCTTTTTAATATAATTGTCTCAATAATACATATATTTTGTTTGGCTTAGCCTGTCTCACTAGGAAATCCTGTGCCGAGACAGACTAGTTTAAAAATATTTTATAATATATTAAAATAAAGTACATTTTTCAATAAAGCAAAAATATTTGACAAAAAATTTGAGGTTGGTAGGTAGTGGTAACAATAATGAGATAGAGGATTATATTTGGGTGAGGTGACTAATTATTGCACGACCTTTTTCGATGAATTGTTTGATCAGGATTTTGTATTTGTTAATATTATTCGATTTTCTTGTTTTTACAGGTAAGTTATTGTATATTTTAGACGCAATGTATTTGAAATTTCTTTGACCAAATGTTGTGTTTGTTTTAGGTGTTTGTATGAGTTCTTTGGTTTTGTGCCTCGTGTTTACAATATTTTGGGTATTTTCATAAAATGTATGTGTTTTATTTTTAAACAGTTAAGATATTTTTTGTATAAATTTGTCGAATTTCTAATACATGGAATTTGTAGAATATATCTGCAGTACTTTTTACTAAGGGAACTTTAAGAATAATTTTCATAATTTTATTTTTGCCTTCGATAATGAATCTACAGTTGATAGTGTTGCACCTCCCCGTGCGATTATTCCATACTCAATGATAGATTGACAAAGAGAGTAATATACAATTTTCATAGATTTGGAGTCTAGTATGTTTCTAATGTTTTTGAAGAAATAAATGTGCTATGGAACGATTTGCCGGCCTCTGTGTTTCCTCCCTCTTAAAACATGGGTCTCTTCAAGACCATCTCCCTCTCCTAAAAAAGACCTTCGACAAGCATCCCCAAAGATGACATAGGCCCTGAAGGAAATTATTTTCCTCAGGGCCTTCTGTGTGGAATTAATGTAAAAAAGTGTTTTTTCACCGCTTTGCAAAGCGTGCGTTTAACTAACTAACTAACTAACCAACACGCCGTTTCCCCGCAGGGGTAGGCAGAGAGGACGGACCGCCAAACAACTCGGTCACACCACACACTCCTTGCCTCATTCACATTCATACATCGTCTCATACATACTCTTCTATTATTCTGACTCTTGACATGGCCCGACTCGAGTATCTGATTCCCCGACTTCTGCTACCATTCGCATTTGCATCATATATTCTCCTTACACTCTTTTCTTTGCTCATCGCTCTACATGCCCAAACCATCTAAGCGTCACTTTCTTAATCTTACTCATTACGCTTATATCAGCCTTGCACTCTTTGCGGATCTCCACATTCCTCACACGATCAAACATGGTTTCACCACAGATACGCCTCAGGGATCTCATTTCAACAGCATTCAATCTACTTTCATCCTTTCTTTGCCACTTCCATGCTTCACTTCCATACATCAGGGTAGGTACCATCACTCAATTGTGGACTGTTAACTTCGCTTCTTTAGACAATTCTTTGTTAGCGCCAACTGCGTTCAGTCCTCCATTAATGGAGTTACCTGCATTTACTCTTCTTTCAATATCTCTGTCAGCCTTCCCATCTCTCTAGAACATACTTCCTAATTACACAAACTCATCCACCTGCTCCAAGTATTCCTCATTCACAACTATATTGCACACTGTTTTCGTACTCTCTCTTTCAAACACCATTACTTTAGACTTACTTACATTCATCATTAACTCATTCTTCACGCATACTTCGTTCATCCTAGACACGAGAGATTGCAGAACATCCATACTATTAGCAATCAGCACCGCATCATCAGCATACAACAGGCAACATACTTTCAGATTACTCAAATTCGAGCCCAATCCCACCTCTTTCAACTCTTGCATACAATTATCCGTGTATAGATTGAATAACCACGGTAACACTACGCAGCCTTGTTTAACACCTTTTGTGATATCAAACCACCCCGTAAAACCACAGTTCACCCTAACACATGCAACGCTTCCCTCATACCGAGACGCAATTGCCTGAGTCAGATTTGTATTCACTCTATACTTGGACAACACCTTCCATAGCTTTTTGCGTTTAAACACAACTTTAAATAATATTATGATATTTTGAGCTGTGAACATTACTTTTAATCACCCTATGCAAGTTTACACCATCCGTTGATAGGAACAACTGAAGATACCGTAAGATGGGTATTATGTAAATTTCACAAGTCTCTCATCTCCGAGTTAAATGTCACCATGAAATACCTACCAGAAAACCGCTTTGCGCGTAGGTTATATAAGACCGATTCTGCTAAAAAACTTACCATAGTCTCAGAGAATTGTGACCATGTACATCGCAGTGAGTACCACATTATTTAATCATTCTTATCTCATAATCTTCCCCCTTGTCCTATTCGGGTCGGGGAATCATTAGGCAAGAGTGAAAGATACTTCTAGAATCGCCTGGTGAAGCTAACTGTGAAAAAAAATTAAATAATGACTTTTTTTTATCTCCTTTAAAGGTGTTCCGAATTTTGATTGTGTTACTTTGATTGTGGAAACAAATACAACAAATTTGCTTTAGTCGTGTTTAGTGAATAGTTATGAATAGCCAGGTACTTCCACAACTTTGTATTTCCAATAAAACAATGGTGGATGCCATAGTTTTACTAAGAATAATAAGAAAATTCTTCTGATTTATCAGCAGTTGAGTGCATTTGAAGCCGGACGAAGCCGGGAAGCAAAAATAATACTTATACTAGGCCGGCTAGTAGCTGGGTTGAGAAATGCTACAATTTTTTTACTGGCTTAGTTCTCCATCATTGCACAAGCAATATTTTCTCACTGTAACGATAAAAGTACGAATTTTTAATTTTTTTTTGTCTGGGATTGTTTTTATTTAATTATTTGTACACTTCTATATAATATATATTGATGTAATTCTTACAATTTATTTTGAATTTATTAATTGTTGTAGTTTTATATTTTCCGACAGCGCATTATCATTCATCCTGGAATAGAATAAACTGTTGAATTTGTTATTTTCAAAAATATCATTTAAATTTACTTTTGTTTTCAATTAATTAATGCAAATCTTGGAACCGGAAATTAACCCAATTCTCGAAATCCGATCGTTCTGAAACTCGTCATATATGCTCGTTATCGATGACAGTGCAAATTATCAACTTATGGTGACAATCACGTACACACACGCGAAAATCTGACGAAATTACTGCAGATAAATTAATTAAGTTGAAATAAATGTCATTTCTAGTCGACCCGCATCTGGCAAGGTCGGTAGCGTGGTTAACTCCGGTCACTGGAAGTGAGGTTCAATACTCAGCCAAAACATTTTTTTAAAGCTTTTAAAATAGATGTATTATGTGTTTATCTGATTTAATTGCATGTCCTTGTTCTATGTCTGTGAAAGTGGATGTCCGTATTGTATATAATTACACGTCCTTGTGTTATGTCTGTGAAAGTGAATGTCCCTGTTGTATATAATTGCACGTCCTTGTGTTATGTCTGTGAAAGGGAATGTCCCTGTTGTATATAATTGCACGTCCTTGTGTTATGTCTGTGAAAGTGAATGTCCCTGTTGTATATAATTGCACGTCCTTGTGTTATGTCTGTGAAAGTGAATGTCCCTGTTGTATATAATTGCACGTCCTTGTGTTATATCTGTGAAAGTGAATGTCCTTGTAAGCGCCCGAAGACGACTTGATTACAAAACATCGACTTTCTGTAAATATAATATACATGTATTATTTTTATATAATCCTTCCGGAAGAAATTCTCTAAATGATAATTCAAATCCTATCAAAAGCCGTTGCGTAGTTTAAAAGAACTAAGCGCACATATGGATAGCGACTTTGTTTTATAATATTTAGAGTATTTAAGATTTATAAATTTGGCACAAAAGTTTGTGCGAACTTGGCATAATCTGCCAAAAATCGCTCCCGTGCATGGATTAAGCCTTAGACACATCACGCACATAATTTGATCGTGGCATATATGTATTATATATTATGGTGACACACTACGCTATAAACTTCCTCCGGGAGAGTGTGTCAGATCAATTGGTTAACTGCTGCCGAATATAATTTCTTTGTATAGGATCTGTCACTTTGACAGATGACAGCCGCTCAATTGACAGCCGTAGGCAGGAGAGGGAGTCGCATAATTTTCAAATATAGCTGTCGCCACGCCCACACTATAACACATATTTTTAGATGTGACAGATCTGTATGGGATTGTAAGGCAAGCAATATGGAGTTATAGAAAACTTTTTGAACTTATAGCGTAATCTGTCACCTTCTTTATGCTGTTTTTATCACTTTTAGTCTTTATTGTAGAGTAAAATAAATCTGACAGATCTTATGCTACGTATACATGCGCGAGCCGAACTGCCGAACTGAACCTCAACTTATGGGAAAGAAACGAAGCAAACGCAAATGGCGCGAAAAGCCTCTTGCAGTTGATTCATTCCTTTCCCTTAATTCGTGGTACGGTTCGCAAATGTATACGTACCTTTAAGTAACTTGACGAGAAAATCCCAAAGACCCCAAGAAATAATAATAATGATTTCCAAGGACAAGTAAATGGTATTAAAATGAACTTTGTTTGTATATTTGATTTATTTTTGACACAACACACAGTGAAGATGCAAATGGTGTCAAGGTTATTCTATACTAAGTTAATAATCGGAAACTGGTTTTAAGAAAGGTTAAATGTTAGGTAAACTATTATTCAATCGATTATTGCACCATGCGAACACTGAACAGATTTGATATAGAAGTGAAATCTTTTTTTGTTTTTGTAAATCCCGCACAAAGACATAACTGCTGCAAATGGAGCCAGTGAGATTATGGCATCTGCAATTTCGGTATGTTGTGTGGCTGAAGGTAGTGGTCGGGAGGGGGGGAGGAGGGGAGATGTGTAAAAGGAAGGTTGGGAAAATACCTGTCTGTTCAGATCTGATCACCAAACATGGCTAAAGTCATTAAAACAAAACAACAACTTTTGATCCTGAATGGAGGTGCGATACCGGGGCTATATTGTTAGTATCTTTTACTCTGGAACGTATATACTATTTAAATATACTATTTTAGTATACTATTTTAATATACTATTTAAATATACTATTTTAATATAATATTTTAATATACTATTTTAATATACTATTTCAAATTAATAAATTGCTAAACAACACAAATAAAGTTTACTTAAGCGTGGCTAAAGAATTTCGAGAAGAATAATTACCCACAATATATATATTTATTTTTTTAAGTACGAATATAAAAATTTTATTTGTTCAAATTAACTCAATAATTTATTTTTTAATTTTTGAGTTTTTTTTAATAAATATATAATGTTTACAAGTCATGCTGTTTTAATTTATACTACACTTCCATTAAATGCATTTGCTTGTGGATGGAAGAGGAGTGTACATTTGAGAAAAAATAATATAACTAGGTTACAAAGTAAAAAATATTTACGAAATTAAAAACCATTCAAATTGTTGTATTTGGAAAGAAGAAAAAAATATATTATGGAGGATAAATAATGAGTAATGAAGGATAATTTGTGAGATTTTCAAATGAAACTAGGGGAATCAGTTATTTTGTTAATGATTTCCATAAAAAAAATTTATGTATTTCAATATTAGTTTTTTTTTAATCATTTATGCTTCTGATTTCTTCTGGTAATTTCTTATAGAAATGTTTTAATTGGTGGGTATAATAGTGCTGGGCAAAAGAAGTGTGTAGTTTAAGAAATGCAAATATATATTTATGTCTGGTTCAATTTTCAGATATGAATTAATCTTTTTCTTTTATAATTTGAATTATTCAATTTTTCATAAATAAGTGTTTAAATGAAGGAACTTTGAATTCTTCTAATACGTATTCAAATATGGAGGTTTTTATTATGAATTTTTGAACAATTCAGGCTAGTTTTGTAAGCTCCTCCCCAACTGATAATGGCATATTGCAGAACATAATGTACTAATGCATAATATATTGAATATAGATTTTTCATTGATAAGAAATTTCTGATTCGTAAGAATAAATAAATAAATTTTCTTAATTGTATGGCAGATGTGATCTTTCCATTTTAGGTTTTTATCAATGATTATTCGTAGATATGTAATTTTATCAGCGTTTTCATAAATGACAATGTTTGTCGACAGTGATTAGCGTCGTTTTGTCCAGAGATGTGCAAAATGGGTACCCAAAACCATTTGAAATGCAAAATGGAAATGGGTCAAAACTTTTCCATTTGAAAATGCAAAATGCAAAATGGTTTTTAGAAAAGCATTTCAAATGCAAAATGCAAAATACCTATTTTCAAAATGCATTGAAAATGCAAAATGGTTTCTCAGGTCAAACAATTAAAATAATTATAGAATTTTTAAACATTTTTTTCATTTAATAATGGACATCAATGTAGAACAAACATATTAGATGATGGTAAATCCAAAAACATCATGACTACAGATTAATTATTAAAACAGAAAAAAATTGCGCGGGACTAATTATGTTATTTAATAAATAATATTTTACGTTGCCAACGTAAAAACATAGAAACTGCTATCTAACATTTAATATTACAGCGTCATGGCCCACAGTGGGCTGAAAATCGCCTTTCATAGACATAGAGACTTGAATTTTCAAGGGTATTTTTTTTGGCTAGAAATGGATTCTGCTGATCATGTTGCTGACATTAAAAAGTGTTTTTTTCAACTATGAGGATTTAAAAAAAAATCGCACGTTGCGCCACAATACGAAGTATGTCAAAAAATTACAAAAAAATAGTAGTATATCTGTGTGTAAGGATAGAATGGCCAACCTTATGATTCCAGAGATAGCCTCATTTTTAATGTCAATGCCATACAAATTTTTCTTAAAAAAATGATAACTCCTTCATTTGTACACGCAATTGCTTCATATGAAATTTTATAGCATAGTAATGATCAGTAGAATCTATTTCTAGCCAAAAAAATACCCTTGAAAATGCAAGTCTCTATGTCTATGAAAGGCGATTTTCAGCCCACTGTGTGGCCCCATGTTCAGTATTTGAATCAGTATTTTTTGTAATTGTATCACTCAATTGCCAGGGCTCCTACCAGGGAGCAACTTGACAAATGTAAATTATCTCTCATAGCGAGGTTGAGGACCGACTGATATTTGGGGCTTATGAAAAAAAGATGAGTGTAGATAACGGGAAGAATGTTCCAAAAAAGCATTTAAAATGGAAAATGCATCGAGAAAAGCATTTAAAATGCAAAATGCAAAATGGTTTTTAGAAAAGCATTTAAAATGCAAAATGGAAAATACCTATTTTGCATTTTGCATTTCCATTTGAAATGGATTTATTTGAAATAAAGCACATCTCTGGTTTTGTCTGAGAGAATGACCAAGTAGGATTATTTGAAGATTTGGAGGTATACTGTTGGTATTTATTTCAAAGGGGATGGCATATGTTCGTATCCTCTGAAGCATTCCGGTGTAAAATATCCCCTAAAAATTTGAATGAATTATTTTCCCCACAAAATATTTTTCTCCCCTTTTTTATAGCGGAGACGGTTTACACGTAGTTCCCGTGAGCACTTAGGCCATAGGCCCATTGTGTTATCTCCCATTTTACCTCAATCCTTTAACAACAACCCAGTCCCTTTAATAAAGTTCCCCAGGGTTGTCATTGGGTATGTGGCTATGTCTTCTGGTTCTACTGTATGTCTCCCCAGGTATCTGCGCCTAGTTCCCACCAGGGCAGGACATTGGCACCATAGGTGAATTGGAGTCTCTTCATCCTCTTCACATTTCCTGCATCTGTTGGTGTTTTCCACTCCCAATATCTGCATGTGTCTCCTGAGATGGCAGTGTCTCGTTAGTAGTCCTACTAGTTCCCTCAGCGAGTTTCTGTCCATATCGAGTAGTTTCTTGGTTCGTCTAGGGTCTGGTCCTTTTATGAGTACTTTGGATTGTCTCATTCCAGGCGCCCTCTCCCATTCTTTGCGGTGCTGGGATTTGACCCACCTATCAATATGTAATTACTCCTACGGCCGGCTCGGATCCTACAAGTGGTGCTTTCGCCCCTTTCCTTGCTAGTTCGTCAGCCCGCTCGTTGCCCTCAATACCTTTATGTCCTGGTACCCAGATTAGGGTTATTTTATTGATGGTAGCGAGTTCTGTAAGAACAGTCCTGCATTCTATCACCAGTCTGGAGTCGCATCGATTACTTCCCAGTGCCATTAGGGCTGCCTGGCTATCGGAACATATCCTTCTCTTTTTAGTTCTCCCCTAGATCTAGGGACATTTCTCTAGACATCACAACCACTTCCAGATACGTACGCGTGTAGCTACTGGCTATTGTCCCACTGTCTTGTCCATAATTCATATATTATTCTTACGTATTTTCTATTTACGATCGTTCACCAAAATACGGGCATGTGCCTCGCATGATTGTCGAAAAATTATCAATGACTTAATAAACATTGCACTGAATATTCTTATTTTCAGGTAATATTGGCGTCCTTCCTAGCTTTGGGGCTGGCGCTGCCGACCTCTCCGCCACCCAAAGAGGAGAAGTTCGAACAGATACAGATCCTCAAAACCGAGCAGAAGGTCGTTGGCATCGAGAAGGATAAGAACTACCACTACTTGTACCAGACAGGTACTTATAATTCAATAATTGAAAGGTGTGGGATTGGGCGCGAAAATGAGCCATCTGAAAGCATTTTATGCTGATTTGCAGATCTGATTTCTAACAATATGGACTTTGTTCCGTCCACGCGTAATGCTGTAGAATTGAGATTCCTGAGGCGTATGTTTGGTCGTGTATGTATTGCAGAAGAATGTTATATTTTGTCTTGTATTCCTAGTCGGCACATGAAGTTTAATAGTGGCAACGATGGCAGGGCTATCGATTAAGTTGTTAATGACTCTGTGCAACACAACCAGGTCTGAAATAATTCTCCTGTCAGACAGTGTTATTAGATGCAATTGATTAATCAAACTGACATAATTAATGTAATCAATAGGAATTCTGAGCTTAAAATTTACGTACTTAATAAATGTGTTCTGAACTCTTTCTATATTATTGGAGTGAACTTTATATAAAGGGGACTTATGTTTTTATTTGTTTATACTGGGGTTTGACAGATGTTCTCACTTACGTGAGAACTATCCAGTTACAAAAACTACAAATTACATACATACATAAAATGACAAATAAAACTAGGAGAGTTACAGTGATACATAATATAATAATCTAAACATATTATTTAGCAGCAGCAGAACATCTTTTTGAATCTGTATAGATTATCGACGAAAATATCTACTTCAGCACACTCAATCTTATTATACAGTCGACACATTTGGGTCAGAGGCGATATTATTTTTGAAAATATTCATGTGAAAAATGGTACAGTGTCTTAAACAATGGGAATTGGGGAAATTGATTTCAATATTGCTAAGACATAATGAGGTATCAAGATGGCCGTGGATAATTTTACGCGTATTGCTTGTAATAATTTGTTGTACGTTATTGTTGATTTCAGCCAATGGCATTTACCAAGAGGAACAGGGAATCATTAAACATGCCAATGAGCCCGGATACGAAACCCAACTGCAACAGGGCCAGGTACAGTACGTGTCACCCGAGGGCAAGGTCATCCGCTTGTCCTACACAGCCGATGAAAACGGGTTCCGCCCGGTGGGTGATCACATCCCCACCCCTCCACCCGTGCCCATAGAGATACAGAAACTGCTTGCCGTGCTAGCCACCAAAAAACCAGACCCAGCAGATCACCAATACGACGGTGATAATGCAGACTATTCGTGATTTATTGATACTTTTAATTATTAAAAACTTGGCGTAAACATTTTGTATTACTTCTCTCCATTCCCCTTTTTATTAATTGTTTTTATCTTTACATTAGCCTTTCACACAGAAGGCACAGAAGATCTAGCACAGTGAAATTTACAATATCGGATCGATAGGCGTATTTTACAAACAAATGACAATACCTTTAAGACTTACAGGACATACAGTGCTATTCCACACGCTTAAGGCGATGCACTACGTCGTGTAATATTTTAAATCAAGCCGTTATCAATAACACCCCTTACTTAGATGGCGATAAGGTTTAAATTCCCGCTTAACACCATCCGCCTGTTTAGATTTATGCAAGAAAAAAACATGGCCAAAAAGTGCCTTTTATTTTATTTTGTGGATGTTCAGGCATAAATATTAAATTTTTTTCCGATCATTTTATAAATAACTTAATTTTCCACATTATACAATAAAATTATAACCGAAAATGGGTTCGTAAGTAGGAGATTTTGAACTTTAAAGCAGTTTTCATAGGCCTTATACATTATTTTTTTCTTGACTTATAAAAAGACTTCGATTATTTTAAAGGCCAAGATGTATTCTACTCGCAGTATTTAATTAAAGCATCTGAAACATTTCTAGGCGACCAAATTTTCAAACCAAAAACACATGATTTTGCATTACTACGTATGGCATCGCCTTAAGATGAAACTACAAGCCAAAAATTGTATATTGTTGGTATTCCTTATATTGTAGGTAATAGGTATTAAAATCGTTTGACAAACGGAGTCTAGAAACGTTCGATTTCAAGCACAGAACTGGTTTTTATTTATTTTGTACATAATTTTATTAGAAAGCAAAAAAGTTAATCAAGTGAAACTGTCACAGATAATCTTAGCTATAATACTGTATTGTTTAAAAGTTGTTTCCTTTACGCGTTCATACATTTCAATTGAAAAAAAAAAATTTAGTAGTTTACATTTATATTTTTTACCGAGTAATTTATTTTTTTTATTTGTATTCTGCTCAAGCGAAACTATAGGAAAACCTTCAATTTATCTACAGAATATTTTTAAGAATTCATAGATTAATCAAAAAACATCTTATTCACCGTGTGAAGAGTTCGGTTAATTGGTGAATTGTATATAGGTACATACCACTTTCAAGATATTTTTTAGTTTTTATTTTATTTTATTTATTTATTTTTTAAAAGAAAGACTAACATTCCCGGGTTACGAATAACCTGACAATATTTCAAAATCTCCTACTACCACCACAGTGAGCGGAAAGTGTTGCTTGTGTTGTGATGGAGGACTTAGCCAGCCGAGGAATTGAACACACTACGCCTGGGTGGGACCCAAACGCGATGTCAACTCAGCACCGACCGACATTAAAAGGAAACATATTATAGGTATGATGAAATATCCCTTCATGAAATATCTAATACTAGGGGTGACTTTTACATACCATTTATAAACTTATTACAATGACACGCCAATCAAAAAAAATCTAAAAAACGATTCACGCTTATATATATATATGAAATACATGATAATACACAACTGTAATATGTAGTGTACAACTGCTGATCCTGTACCAATCGCTTCGAAGTCACTTGAATTAGTAGTCACCTATGATCTGGTGCCCCAAAATAATTAAAAAAATCCTGACTCAATACTGTGCAGAAATGGGTGGCCCTTTGGAAGACTACATTTTAGATTACAGACGTCATGTGGAAATGCCATACTTGTTCTACTGGTAAGGAATTAGCGTCATTAATCCCTTCAGCACCGGTGCATAGTCGGGAAACAAAACAATTTTATTTCTTATCCAAAATTATCATAAAATCGTTGACAGCCCTATTTTACTAAAGCCAAATTGCGATACTTGCCAAGCTATTCCAAGTTGAATTTAATTTTGAAGGCAACAATAAACTCACTACTAATTACTCTATTATAATATTTTGCTAGATTATACATGTGAAAAAGTCACGTTTCTTAATACATATTAATACTCTGTTGAAATAAAATATTCTCTGTTATTATAACATTCTAGGCCTTAATAGAATTTACTTTATATTAATTACTGTATCCATTATCATAAACACCTCACACCTCGATTTATGTCAAGTCTTATACAAACCTAGTATTCATTCAACTATTTCTATACTAGTAGATATTTCTTTTAATTATGTATTGTTTAACTGCACTTCTATTAATAACTGTATCACTTGCAATAATATTTTTGTGTACACATTACTTGTTCTGTAATCACTCTATTGTAAATTTAAATAAATACCTTCATTGTTTTATCACTGTAACTCATGTACGATTTTTTCCTAAAATAAATATATATTATAAAAGTAAGTGTTCAATGTACGTGTCGCTAAAAGTAAAAAACGTATCTCGGTACGATCAAGGGAGTTATATGGTGTGGTAACCCTCTATCCCCCATCCATGAAGAAGGTTCTTGTTTTTACCTGAAGGGCGTGCTTTTGAAGATTTAAGGGCTGGAAGTTTCTAGAACAGTCCACAACATTCCAGAACATCCCGAAAAATTCTGGAATGTTCGGGAATAGTCTAGAGTGGAACGGCATTATACAGGGTTTTACAATAAGAGGTGTTATTTTGAACAGCCCGCTATTTCGGTATATGTTACTTTTGAAGCTGTCATTTTTTGACATTTGACAAGTAGAAACTACGCCATTAATAAAAATGGAACGATACACGATTCAACAACGCATTGAAATTATTAAAATTCACTTGAGTGAATCAAATGCAAATCATCTTGAGTGATGAGGCCCATTTCCACCTCGGTGGCTTCGTCAACAAGCAAAATTGTCGCATTTGGGGCTCGGAAAACCCAAGAGTTATTGTTGAAAAGCCTCTCTATCCTCAACGTGTAACTGTTTGGTGCGGTTTATGGTCCGGTGGAGTCATTGGACGTTACTTTTTCGAAAATGAGGCTGGAGCAACAGTTACGGTGAATGGATTGCGCTATAGAGAGATGATTAATATTTTTTTATGGCCGGAATTGGATGGTATTGATCTGGACAACGTTTACTTTCAACAAGACGGCGCTACGTGCCACACAAGCAACGAAACCATTGATCTTTTACGATTGAATATCAAAATAACACTTCTTATTGGAAAACCCTATAGAAGGCATTCAATTATTCACTATTTTAGAGGCAAATTCGACAATTAATTTCCTAATTTTTTTTTTATATTTTTTTTTTTTATAGTGAATACCTCACAAGAGTCCCAAACTGCTCCCGTCTGGAGCCAGTGAGACTATGGCATCCCCAATTGGGGGATGTTGTGAGGCTGAAGGTAAGTGGGGAAGGGAAAGAGGAAGGTGGGGAAGTACCTTGCTATTCAGATCTAGTCACTAAACACGGCTCAAGCCATTTGGAGCAACGTTTCAATTCTGAATGGTGGTCTTACACCAGGGCGATACTGGTAGTATCTTCCACTCTGGAACGTGCCGCAAATATACTATATATTATTTTAATTAATTAATTGTGAAATAACACAAATTAATCAAATAAAATTTATTTGCGCACGCCGGGTTCGAACCCGCGACCTTCGGAATGGCAGTCCAATGCGTTACCACTGGACTATGCCGGCCGTCTATTTGATTCTACTATCGTAAAAAAACTATTTCTGTAATGGATCATATTTGTAATTCGAAACACAAAGTAGCAAATATCCGTACTAGGTATTTACTAAACATTTCGAATAAAAAAATAATTTTTCCGTTTATTTGGGTATTTTGGCCTCAAATACAAATTTAATTTTTGCATGAAAAGGCCGAGCAAACGTTCCACTTAAGGCCCCCGTAGTAAACATTCAAAGGTGGTTTGAAATGGAGATATGTAAATGCGAATGTTAGAGGGAGCGCGCTAATATTAAAAAAACGATAATAATTAAGTGAAAATGGTGAAAATATTTAATGAAACACGACTCGTTTGAAATAGAGCAAAAATCTCTCTATGCATTTAAATTAAAAATTTTTCATACCTATAATATTATAATAGAATTTCATATAATTAGTGTTTCGGCATAACAAATGTATAGATATTAATTTTTTTTTATTTATTTAATACATGTTACATTGTTTTGAAATTTACATAAAGTAGATATAATGAATCACCATACTAGGCGGCTGCCTGTTTCATGGTGACCAATTGAGTGTAATTACTTTGTATGAAATATGAAATCTAGTGTAAACATATGAAATTAGTAACTATAGATGAAGCTAAAATTTTGGAAAAATTGTAATAAAAAGTAGAAGATAGAAATTAGAAAGGAGAAAGAAGTAAATTAGCATTAGATTGTAAAAATGTACATAATTATATATATAATTTTTAATATGTGTGCATGCAAGCACACATGTGTATATAGCAGCAGACATTCCTATATACATATAACAGCACATGTATACATACACCCATATGACGCATCCTCACGCATATAAACAATATATACACCTCTATCTGAGTACTTGGAATAAGCTACTAACACTATAACAATCACACATCAAAAAATCCCCGAGCGCTTTCCTGAAACTGTCGTATTTGGCTATTGATGTTATTTCTAAAGTTAAATTATTGAATATTTTTGGAGCAAGAAAGTTAAATTGTCTTTGTGCCATTGAGGTTTTTATTGGGGGAATAGTATAATTCGATTTGTTGGAATATCTTGTATTATGGGTCGATTCAAAAATATATTTTTTCGTATGTTTGAATTTATAGTAGGAGGATATGTTTTTGACGTATAAGGATTTTATGTTGAGTACTTTGAAGTCGTTAAATAAGTCCTTCGTGGGGTGAATATAGTGTACTTTGTAAATAGTCCGCATTATCAATTTTTGAGCTTTAATTAATGGATCTAATATCGTGTTAGAGCATCCTTCCCAGACTACTATACCGTAAGATATAATTGATTGGCATAAAGAAAAGTATACCGTTTTTAGTGTATTTTTATTTAGAATATTTCGTAATGACCTGAAGATATATACCAGTTTCCGTATACGGTTTGTAACATTTATTACGTGATCTTCCCATCGTAGTTTATTGTCAATTATTACACCCAAATATTTAATGGAGTCTACTCGTTCTAGTGGATTGCACAGACAACTAGAGTTATCTCTACAAGAATGTATTTTTAGTGTATGATTGATTGAAGGCTGACTCGGAATATTAAGACTAAACGTTATATATTTCGTTTTAGTTATGTTTAAGGTGAGTAGATTATCATCCAACCACTGTTTAATATTTTGCAATGTTAGATCCGCTCTGTGAAATGTTCCTTCCCATGTCTTACTTTTTAGTACTAGGGCAGTGTCATCGGCGAAAGTGATTATATTGCCATCAATAATAGATAGTTTACATAAGTCATTGATATAAATGAGAAAAAGTGTGGGACCGAGTACACTGCCCTGAGGCACACCAAAGTTAATGCTAGTTGAATGGGATGGTTTATGCGATGGTAGCTTAACACATTGCTTTCTGTCTGTGAGGTTCTTAAATAACATATACATATTAAGGATTATAAAAAATCGGAGAGCAAAAATTACTGATCTCATGTCAAAAAAAAGAAGATGCAGAAAAGTTAACCGAAGAAATTAATAAGGCAATTGGAAAAGAAATATTGGCCGAAGAAATAAAAAAAAAGAAACCGTGTTTAATGTTCAAAAGGCTGCAATGCCAATTGACTGAAGAGGAAATAATAGATGAGATTGTACAACAAAATGAAGGATTAACCCTGGAAGACAAAAACAACATCAAGCTTATCAAGGAATTAAAAAACAAATACAATGAAGGAAAAGAAAACGACACCACTAACTTTACATTATTGAAACAACCGGTAAATTAAGAAAAACACTACTAGAAAAGAACAAAATAAACATCAAATTCCAAAGAGTATACATAGAAGACTGTAACCCGCTTACTCAATGCTACCACTGCCTATAGTTCGGCTACACAGCGCAAAGATGTCTCGCCAGGACGCAGCCCCCCCATTTGCCCTCATTGCACAAAGGAGCACATTCTGTCTAAATGTGAAAATAAAGAACAACCTCCAACATGCAACAATTGCTGTGTTCAAAACAAAAGATTTAATATGAATTATTCTACAGAACACAGAGTTGATAGCATGAAATGTCTCTATCGGCAAAAAATGCTTCAACTAGCTAGAGTAGAGAGCGCATCGACTATGAATAATACGGTAAATTTCATTTCTTTAAACTCTAATCTAAAACTTAAAAAATGGATGATTTTTTATGTAACGCATTAGATAAAAAAAATGTATGTTGAAGAAAATTTATGTCAATCTATGAAAGATTTTAACTTAATTTGCACTGAAAAAGGATTTACCCTATTTCATGTAAATATTAGAAGTTTAGAACGAAACATGGATGAATTAGTTATAACATTAAAAGAATTAAATTTTTTCCCGGGCCTGATTGTCTTAACAGAGACACACTCTGCAGGCAAAATCAATTACACTATTCCAGGCTACACATACCATGCGACAATAAACAAAATAAACAAAAACTCAGGTATCGGATTATTTATTTCTAACCAGTATAATGTTCTCAATATTAAAGAAATAATTAATGTTAGTGTTAAATAACTGTTAGACTGTTATTTACAGACTTGGTGGAACACAATAATTATAACGCGTGTTCCCATATAATGATTTATTAACAATTAAGTGCGGATTGTCTACGTCTTATCTCTGAGCTGTCGGTTTGGGTAAGAGAGCGAGCAGATGCATCCGTCATCTTTTATACCCCTATCAGTCATCTCGCTCTTACGCATTCAACAAGCAGGCGTACCACCAAAAACCTTTCTTACATCCTCCCCTACTAAAATTGAATGCCCCTATCTATATATATCATACCCTATTACTACATATTTCATTTACAATTTTATTTTATATATTTCATTTACTAAACAATTAACACAACATTTTTTTTTATAAAATTAACTATCATATGCCGCGTTTCTTTCTGCTTCCCTTCTCTTGTCTCGTCGCCCGTCCACTCCTCCTCCTGGACTGCGAGGTCCTCATCTTGGCCGAAGTCTTCCCTGCCATGGGTTAGACCTGAAACATGGAGAAACAGTATTAGAGTCACTTCTATTACGTAACATACCTGAGAGATTAACTTCATCCATCGACAGTTCCCTAGTGTCAGACGTACCGACTTCCGGCTTATCTCCCTCCTGCCATGAAACATGTAATTCTTTTATCTGGTCTAAATGTCTTTTCCACACCATATTAGACTTGTTAATTTTTATGATATATATTTTTCTACCTTTTTTTTCAACAATAACCCCAGGGACCCATAACCTATTACCCTGAGCTCTGAAATCTCTAGTCATCACTTTCTGACCTATATTCAAATCTGACTTATTTCTACCCTTATATTGTCTTTTCTGATTGACTTGACTCTGAATAACCTTTCTTATTACTTTTTGTTGACGAGTAGAACTTGAAGTATTCGTTCTTTCCTCAACCTTCCTAGGAATCAGAGAGTCAAATACTGTTCTAATTTTTCTTCCCATTAATAATACAGATGGTTCACACCCTGTTGTTGCATGAACGGTATTTCTATAGTCAGTTAAAAAGTTACCTAACTTTTCTTTATAATCTGAAGGAAATCTATTATTTTTACAAATTTTTTTAAGAAAATTTTTACAGGTTTTAACAGCATTCTCAGCTTGCCCATTGCTACTCGGGTGGTTAACTGGACTAGTAATATGTTTCATACCATTTTTCTTACAAAAATTTTCAAAATCCTCAGAACAAAAACACGTACCATTATCACTAACTAAAGTTGCTGGAAAACCAAATTGTGAAAATAATCTATGAAGTACTTCAACATTTTCTTTTGAAGACAGACTGTTCACTTCCAGACACTCGATCCACTTCGAAGAAGAGTCTATCACAATTAAAAAGTTTTTATTATGTAAGCTACCATGATCAATATGCACCCTGAACCATACTTCAGGTTCATAAGGCCATACTGCTAATGAACTCCTCAATTTATTTAAATCACTAGGCGCTGACGCGTTTAAAATGGCTTCTTTATTCCGCAGACACGGTTGAATTCCTTGCTCACTTATTTTATAACCTAAAAATTCAATAACTTTTAAATTGAATTCACACTTTTCACTATTCACCGTTAAATTACAACTTTTTAACCTATCTAAAACGAGACACACGTTTTTTTCTAAGTCGACTTCATCTTTTCCTATAACAATAATATCATCCAAGTAGAACGTAATGTTCCGTAATCCTGATAAACAATTTGCCATTGCTTTAGCAAATACTGCTGGCGCTGGTGATAACCCAAACACTAAACGTTTATATTGAAACAATCCCAAGTGGGTATTTATTGTTGTGAAACGTCTACACTCCTTTTTCAAAACAAACTGATTATATGCGGATTTTAAATCAATTTTAGCAAAAACCTTGCCTCCATTCACTTTGGTTAATAATTCCTCAATTCTAGGTAACGGATACTTGTCAATTAATAACTGATTATTCACTGTAGATTTATAATCACCACATAATCTAATGCTACCATCTTTCTTAATCACAGGTACGATTGGACTCGCGAAATCACTATACTGAACTTGTTCTATAATACCGTTAGAAAGTAAATTACTTAATTCTTTTTCAACTTTATCCTTCAAAGCAAACGGCATTATTCTGTGATTACGAAATATCGGTACAGCACAATCTTTTAAGGTTAAATTCACTTCGTACTTGTTAAACTTTCCTATTTTATCCGTAAAAACTTCTGGAAATTTTTTCACTAATCGCTCTTTTAATGTATTCTGTTTTACACAATTAACGATCCCTGCTATTCCCACGTTAAAGAGATTCATGAAATCACGTCCTAAAATCGAAAGTGACGAACTACGCACGACAATAATTTTTAGTCGGTGTTGTAGACCATTATACTCTAGTATCGGTGTGAAAGTACCTACCACACCAATGAGCGTATTGTCAAAACTCCGTAAGCTCACGTTTTCGTGCAATAACTCAATACTGCTGAATTTATTGAGATAACATTCTTCCGGAATTACGCTACAAGATGCTCCAGAATCTACCATGAATTTATTATTTATTCCGTCGAGTGAAACTTCTATATAATATGGCTCAATACTTAGTACATCACCAACCATTCCATCCGATAACAAAATATTCACGTTTTTACGTGTTGTCACCTGTTTACACTGTTTTGCTAAATGACCTTTAGTACCACAAATTTTACATACATAATTTTTGAATCTACATTCTACCGCCGTGTGATTATTATAACCACAAACCGTACAATTACGCTTTGTAACATGATGAATCGGCGAACGAGCCCGATTACAGCTACTGCTTCGCTTGAAACTATATTCATCTCTCTTTTTCACATGCGTATTAGGTGAGACACGACCTCCGCCGACTGTTAAATTAGCTAAAACTCTGTTATCAGCTGATTGAGATTGGGTTGATGCTACAAGTTCAATACACTCTGCTACTTGCACACATTTTTCGAAAGTATATGATTCACTATCGAGAAATAATTTTTCTCTAATCTTACCGGGTTTACAACCTAATCTTTTTCTCTGATAAACTATTCCCGAATTTGCAATTGCTAGAAAGAGATTTTAAACGAACAGCAAAATCGCGAACTGATTCGTCATTCCTTTGTTTAGCTGAATAGAACTGTGACCTTTCTTCAAAGAAACATTTTGTCGTACAACAATATTCATTGAGCTTAGATATTAAATCTTTTAAATCAACCTCTGTTACTTTTTTTGGAATACACAAATTTACCAGTAAAGAAAAACAATCATCTTGCAAAGCATTTAGGAAAATAGCTCTTTTTTTAACATCCGATGCGTACTTTTCATCATTCACAAGGAGGTACTGCTCGAGACGGACCTTGAAGTTCTCCCAGTTACCGTCACGCAAACTGAAGGACCCCAATCCTGACTCCATGCTTCCTCCACCCAGAAGGTACCCACAAGACAAGAAAAGAAAAACAGAAAAAAAACTTCCCAAAGATTTCTCCGCTCTCCAATCTGCTCCTTGGACCCTCTCAGGAAATCGCTCCTTGACCCTTGTTGCTGGATGGCTCTTCCCAGACCGCTCTGAGACCTGGCAACACCGATCCTTGACCCTGGTGCTGCTGATGGCTGCCCCCAGACCACTCTTGTGGCCCGGACCCCTCCGATCCTTTGACCCTTGGAGATGCTGCCGCTTGACGCCCTGGACCCTTCCGTGCTTCCCCCTTTCGAGAAGCTGGTTGGCTCCAGTGGCTTCTTCTTCTTCTTCACTCCTTTCAGTGAAGAAAACAATATTTTCGGTCCGGCCTTTTTTACCGACCCGAATAATATGTTGCAATCCGAACTTTTCGATAATATCGCGTATTTCCTTGAGCGAAATCTCGCGCGTTGATTCTTTTAATCAATGTTTTACTGATTTCCGTAGGCTGCGCCACTGTTAAATAACTGTTAGACTGTTATTTACAGACTTGGTGGAACACAATAATTATAACGCGTGTTCCCATATAATGATTTATTAACAATTAAGTGCGGATTGTCTACGTCTTATCTCTGAGCTGTCGGTTTGGGTAAGAGAGCGAGCAGATGCATCCGTCATCTTTTATACCCCTATCAGTCATCTCGCTCTTACGCATTCAACAAGCAGGCGTACCACCAAAAACCTTTCTTACATCTAGTAATGTTAACATATTAAATATAGAATTTAAAGACGTAAATAAATATTATAACATTATTGCTATTTATCGTACGCATACATCGATAGTACCTCAATTTATAGATGAATTAAAAAATATTCTGTTAAATTTTAGAAATAAAAATACTATTATTGTTGGAGATATGAATTTAAATATTGCAAACGACTATTCTAGTAAAGATAAAGACACATATCTAAATATTTTAGCAGAACTCAATTATTTATCGTGCATAAATTCTTATACTAGAAATGTTAAAGGTCAACGCCCCTCATGCTTAGATCACATTTTTTAAAATATTCCTGATATCCAAAATATAAAATCAGCTGTCATTCATACAAATATCACTGATCATTATTCATGTATTTTTAACTATAAATTAAGCAATCCAACTTTGCCATTATTTAAACAAAATAATTGCTCAAAAAGTACTTAATATGGATACATTAAAACACCAATTAGAATCAGAAAATTGGAATAAATTATTAAAATGATATCAATATATGTTGTAAAATGTTTGAAGAAAAAATATCTAAATGCATAAATGACTCGACAAATAATAATATAATAACCAAATCCAAAGTGTCGAACTTGAAACCTATAAAACCATGGATTACTCATGGTTTAGTAGTATCTGTACGACATAAGCAAGCTCTTTACAAATTAACTACTCAACAACCAAATAATAAAAATTTACTAAATCATTTTAAAGCATATAAAAACAAACTTTCATATATTATAAAAAATACAAAACAAAAGTATTATAAACAAAAGTTGAATCAGGCTGAAAATGATAGTAAAAGAGTGTGGACAGTTATAAATGAAATAATTGACAAGAAAAAAAAACAAGAATAACGACATCGCTACTATATTTCATGAAAACATGTTGTAAAGAAAATCCCTCAAAAGCTGCAAACATATTTAACACCTTCTTTGCGAACGTAGGGGAAAATCTTGCCAATCTCATTCATACTGACCCAAATATAACATTTCCAGACTGTCGTATTGATACTGACAATAATATAGCAACATTCCAAGTCACCACAGAGAACAAAATAATATCAATCATAAACGGTATGCAAGGAGGTTCTGCCCCGGGTTTTGATGGAATAACAGTTAATATTTTTAAAAATATTTAAAATCAAATTTCTAAACCGTTAAAACACATAACAAATGTAAGTTTCCAAAGCGGAGTGTTTCCATCAATCTACAAACATATCCATTACTCCAATATTTAAATCTGGTAACCCAGAAGAAGTTAGCAATTACCGACCCATATCAGTAATCTCAAACATAGCAAAATTTTTTGAAAAGATAGTTAAAAAAGGATAAACCAATTTGTAAAATTTAATAAATTAATTAATGAAAATCAGTTTGGTTTTATGGGAGGTAGAAGCACTCAGGATGCAATTGCAAAATTAACTAGTCTTGTTCATAATTCATTAGATAAATCATTAAAATGCATTGGAATTTTTATAGATCTTTAAAAAGCTTTTGATAGAATATCACACGACAAACTTATAAGTAAATTAAGAAACATTGGATTAAGTGGTACAGCTATAGAATGGATAAAAAGCTACCTTTTCAAACGCCCTCAAGTCGTAAAAATCAACGATGTACTTAGTCAACAAAAAAACAAGTCACTTCGGCATACCTCAAGGTACAGTCCTGGGACCGTTACTGTTTATCATTTATGTAAATGACATATTCAATCAAAGATTAAATGGAAAAATAATATCTTATGCTGATGACACTGTCATAATAATTGAAGGTACTGATTGGAATAATGTTAATAACTTAGCAAATACTGAAAAATAGGTTCGATAAAAACCTCCTCTCATTAAACTGAAAAAAAAAAATGTATCCCATTCTCTATCAACAAATTTAAATTAATACCAGAATTAAAAAAAATATAATACATCAACTTAAATGTAACAGAACTAATTGCAATCAAGAATGTTCTATAATTAGTCTAACTTCTGAAATTAAATATCTTGGTATATATATAGATCAACATTTTAAATGGATATATATTTATAAGACTTAGAAATATTCTTAGACTAGAAAACCTAAAAAGAATGTACTATGCAATTGTACAATCTATATTACAATATGGCTTGGGCAATCTATATTACATTGGCTGGGGAGGAACTTATAACAATATATTAAATCCACTTAAAATAGTTCAAAGATTGATAATTAAAATAAAATTGAAAAAACCATCCAAATTTTCTACTGAGATTCTCTTTTCAATATTCAATGTACCCACAATAGACAATATATATAAAAAAATATTCAATTCTACAAATTTATAAAGAAATACAGTTAAATAACTTACAATTCAATTCATCAGCAAGATATCAAAATCCCAAAACTTAATACAAAGCACACACAAAATACCTATCTCTATCTAGGTATAACATATTTTAACATCCTTCCATTATATCTAAAAAATATTGAAGATATTCAGGAATTTAAAATAAAATTACCTAAAACTACTATAAAAGTCCATATCTTACTCTTCCTTCAAATCTTGAAACTGTATTATTGATAAATCTTGCCTATTTCTTACTTATCCCTTTGGTTTTGCAAATATATTATTTACTTACTTACATGATTCCATATAATTGAGCTAGGATTCACTCACCAAACACAAGAGCCTCGTCTCTTTATGGTGAGGAAAAGCTATTATTATTTACCTTTATAACACTGTATAATATGTATAAATTGTATATTTATTGTAAAAAACTAACAAATATTAAATAAAAAAATAAAAAAATTATTAGGATATTAAAACCTTTTTATTTTATTTTTCGACTTTATGTCCGGGTTAAATCTTCCCCATAGGAAAAACTAAACCCTTTCACACACTTTTCCACAAATGATCATCTAGTCAATCCACATTATGCAAGTGCATTATATAAGCAAAATAAATACAAAACAATACAACAACACGTCAACTCACCAGAGATCAAATGGGAAAATAATTCACCGACTCCAGATATTTTCATATCAGAGGGTTCGGCTCGGTAGAACTTCTAACAGGGCCTATAAATCCTACTGATCCCTCAACATATTATTATTTATTATTATTATTAACGTATTTCTTATTTAACAAAAAAAACAATTTATGGATTTTTACGACACCAAAAACACATAGGTATGGTGGATTATTTAGATTAACATTAATAGCCAAAACAAAAACTGTACGGAAAAAATTTAGCTATCCATTTTAGCGAAACAATCGACATGGGTTGTCAAACTAAACGATACCAGATCACACTTTTTCATTTTATCTGTTCTGAGAATAAGAACTTTTATCAAATGAAAGGTAAACTTGAATATCAAATTTTATACCTATTTACGTCTTGCAATTTGTGCGTTGCAATTTATTTTTAGTTTTTTGACATACTTCGTATTGTGGCGCAACTTGAGATTTAAAAAAAAAAATTCTCAAAGTTGAAAAAAAAACTTTTTAATGTTGATGATTCATTTTAATGCTTAAATGCATCTTGTATGCTTTGATTAGTTAACAATATTTTAACACTGCAAGCCTACTCATATGAAAAGCATATAAGCATTAAAATGAATCATCAACATTAAAAATTGTTTTTTTCAACTTTGAGGATTTAAAAAAAAAATCGCACGTTGCGCCACAATACGAAGTATGTCAAAAAATTACAAAAAAAAGTAGTATATCTGTGTGTAAGGATAGAATGGCCAACCTTATGATTCCAGAGATAGCCTCATTTTTAATGTCAATGCCATACAATTTTTTCTTAAAAAAATGATAACTCCTTCATTTGTACACGCAATTGCTTCATACGAAATTTTATAGCATAGTAATGATCAGCAGAATCCATTTCTAGCCAAAAAAATACCCTTGAAAATTCAAGTTTCTATGTCTATGAAAGGCGATTTTCAGCCCACTGTGCGGCGTTCACACGTTGGTCCAATACTCACTTCTTCTTGAGTGGGTTCTAGAGGCTTTAGGAATATTTCAAAAGTCAAGTTGAATATAACTCCTCGAACTAGTTCCCCCATTTAAAAATACATTCAAAATCCCATGACACATTTTATTTTTAAACTCTTTATTCCCATTGCGAGCAAATACTATAATAACTTGATGAAATAATCAAAACTCTCAGATCGAAGAATTGTATCCGTATATTTATGTTCAAATTGTAACTGGCAGTATAGACAGTCCTGATTTAACTAACCACATAAATCCTGTTTAAATGTAACAATATCAGTTATATAATATACAGGTCATATATAAAAATAATAAAGTGATGTTTAACCGGCGTTTAACTCGAATATAAGTATTTCTCTATAACGCATTGTTACTATTAAAAAAATACATTTTATCAACTGTAATTGGAGCAAGTATCTCATTCCATTGCAAAGATAATGTGTTAAGTCTTCCTCGGATGTCCCCGACTTATTTTACCGTTCAAACACCCCTGACACCAATAAGAACAAATATTTGAATTTTCAGAGAATTCAGTCCAGTAGTTTTAGTCTATAGGGGACAAACAAACAAACAAACATTAATTTATATAAATCTAGATTTATTTACACCCGTCGGACTTTTACATAAAACAAGTATAAATTAATTACATTACACAGTGAACTCAAATGAAAGATGGGAATAAAACTTAATACACATAAGTACAACAAATACAAAAAAGGAGAAGAGAAAAATAACAAAAAAAACGACATTAAAAGAAAATGTTAATTTAAAGGTAAACATTTACACAAAAAAGTAAATAAGTTACAGATTAAACAAGGTGTTAATCCCGTTATTGACTTACTTTATCCAGTAATTTATGATGTGATTTTTTGTTTTTATTTTCAAACCAACCAAAAATGTTACAAATTTCTGATTTAAATTTTAGTATGGAACTAATGGAAATGTGAACGGAACTGCATTTATGTCTAAGCCTCTGTTGCCTTTGGGGCATTAATAAAATAGTTGGTTTTATATGAATAAACAAAGAACAACTAAGGACGTTATTTTTTGATGGATATATTTTGAAGTTGATAGCATATTTTTTGTATGGCAAGCTCTTCCGGAATGGATAGATTCGTGCGTGCGTGCAATTGAGATCAAAGCAGATCCTGGAGGGTCTGCGTGGAGGAAGTCGCTGGGGTGTGTTAGCGGGAAATATAGTGTGGTTTGCAAGGTTTATTTGATGGAGCTTTTGTAGGTGGACATTGAGTTACAGGCGAGTCTCCAGGTTGGCTGTCAATAGGGGAAGTCGACGGAAATTCAGTTGCAGTAGAATCTCTAGTTGAAGGTCAGAGGGGTTTGAGGGTGAAGTTTGTGGTTTAGTAGTGTCCGTCGTTGGCTGGTTAGTTACAGTTGAGACTGCAGGTGGGGTGTCAATAGCGGTCGTCGACAGAAGTTCAGTTGCAGTAGAATCTGTAGGTGCAGGTTCAGTTGCAG